>NW_019942664.1:202735-209158 GCF_002910315.2 Salvelinus sp. IW2-2015 | reverse complement strand
GTGTGTGTGTGTGTGTGTGTGTGTGTGTGTGTGTGTGTGTGTGTGTGTTTGAGCGTAGTGTTGTGTGTGATCTGTAAAGCGTATTGGAGATTAAGTAGACTAGCTGTATTGTGGAATGTCATGACTCATGGATCTGGTTGTAAAATGTAAAATGAGAGAAAGACAGTGTGATTTGATTTCCATTGACAGTGTAAGCGGTGTGAAACGGCGAGCTAGTTAGCGGGGGTGCACGCTAATAGCGGTTCAATCGGTTACGTCACTTACGTCACTCGCTCTGAGACCTTGAAGTAGTTGTATCCCCTTGCTCTGCAAGGGCCGKGGCTTTTGTGGAGCGATAGGTAACGTGGCTTCGTGGGTGACTGTTGTTGATGTGTGCAGAGGGTCCCTGGTTCGAGCCCAGGTCGGGGTGAAGAGCAACAACTTTAACTGCATTGTTGAGTATGGTTAATGCTGAAATATCGCTAGGATGAAAATCTTATAGAAACTGGCCAACTAGTGCAAAATGTATCAAATCAAAGGTTATTTGTCACATGCGCCGAATACAACAAGTGTAGACTTTACTATGAAATGCTTACTTACAAGKCCTTAACTATTCTTGAACTGCACTGTTGGTTAAGAAAATATTTACCAAGTAGACTAAAATAAAAAGTAATAATAAAAAGTAACACAATAAGAACAACAATAATATATACAGGGGGCACCAGTACCGAGTCAGTGTGCGGGGGTACAGGTTAGTTGAGGTCATTTGGACATGTTGGTAGGGGTGATGTGACTATGCATAGATAATAAACAGTGAGTAGCAGCAGTGTACAAAACAAAGGGATGGGGGGGGGTGTCAATGTAAATAGTCTGGTGACCATTTGATTCATTGTTCAGCAGTCATGGCTTGGGGGTAGAAGCTGTTAAGGAGCCTTTTGGTCCTATACCTGGCCCTCCGGTACCACTTGCCGTGCGGTAGTAGAGAAAACAGTCAATGACTTGGGTGACTGGAGTCTCTGACAATTTTACGGGCTTTCCTCTGACACCGCCTATTATATAGGTCCTGGATGACAGGACGCTTGGCCCCAGTGATGCACTAACCTCTGTAGCGCCTTGCGGTCAGATGCCGAGCAGTTGCCATACCAGGCGGTGATGCAACTGGTCAGGATGRTCTCGATGGTGCAGCTGTAGAACTTTTTGAGGATCTGGGGACCCATGCCAAATCTTTTCAGTCTCCTGAGGGGGAAAAGGTTTTTTCGTGCCCTCTTCACGACTGTCTTGGTGTGTTTGGACCATGATAGTTTGTTGGTGATGTGGAGTCCAAGGAACTTGACACTCTCGACCCGCTCCACTACAGCCCCGTTGATGTTAATGGGGGCCTGTTCGGCCCGCCTTTTCCTGTAGTCCACGATCAGCTCCGTTATCTTGCTCACATTGAGGGAGAYGTTGTTGTCCTGGTACCACACAGCCAGGTCTCTGACCTCCTCCCTATAGGCTGTCTCATCGTTGTTGGTGATCAGGCCTATCACTGTTGTGGTAGGAGTGGGTCTAGGGTATCCGGGCGGATGCTGTTGATGTGGGTACCATACAGGAGATAGCTTAGATACAGTACCATACAGGACACACAGTACCACACAGGAGATGTAGGACCATACAGTAGATACAGGAGATACAGTACCCATACTGGAGATAAAGGGGACTCCGACTAGGCTAGCGAAAGTCAGTAAACTCATTGTCATGGCTGCGGCTATACAAGGCAACCTGTCACTAAAATCCTGTTAAGGATGTTGGGCTTTGTGCTTTTATCCTCCAGCGTGACAAAATTCTCTCCTTCTATTTTGCTGGCCTTAGCTTTCATCTCTTGTTAGGCCAAGAGCTCTCCGACATGAAAGACAATATGGCTGTGTGCCTATTCTCTATATAGTGAAGATATATATAGATAAGAAAAGAGGAAGACATGATAGGAGTGAGGTGAGGAGAGAAGACAGGGGATAGGAGATAAGAGTTGTAGCAAAGAGGAAGGGGAGGTTGTGACTAATGAGTCACCGCAGGGGAATGAGTGACCACAGGGAACACACTGAAAAGAGAAGAGGAGATGTGAAGAGGAGATAGAATAGGTGGAGTGGAGGGGAGAGGTGGAGAGGAGAGGAGAGGTGAAGTGAGAGGACAGGTGGAGATGAGAGAAGATAGGTGAGGATAGAGGAGGAGAGGATAAGTGAGGAGAGGTGGAGAGGAGAGCAGAGGTGGAGAGGAGAGCAGAGGTGGAGAGGAGAGGAGAGGGAAGAGGAGAYGTGAGGCGAGAGGAGAGGCGAGAGGAGAGGTGAGGGGCGAGGTGAGAGAACAGGTGAGGGGAGAGGTGAGAGGACAGGTGAATAGGAGAGAGGAGAGGTGAATCAAATCAAATCAAATGTATTTATATAGCCCTTCGTACATCAGCTGATATCTCAAAGTGCTGCTGAGCACAGAAACGCCCAGCCTTAACCCAAACAGCAAGCAATGCAGGTGTAGAAGCACGGTGGCTAGGAAAAACTCCCTAGAAAGGCCAAAACTAGGAAGAAACCTAGAGAGGAACCAGGCTATGAGGGGTGGCCAGTCCTCTTCTGGCTGTGCCGGGTGGAGATTATAACAGAAATGGCCAAGATGTTCAATGTTCATAAATGATCAAATAATGGTCAAATAATAATAATCACAGTAGTTGGTCAAGGGTGCAGCAAGTCAGCCACCTCAGGAGTAAATGTCAGTTGGCTTTTCATTGCCGATCATTAAGAGTATCTCTACCGCTCTCTGGGTCTCTAGAGAGTTGAAAACAGCAGGTCCTGGGACAGGGTAGCACGTCCGGTGAAGAACAGGTCAGGGTTCCATAGCCGCAGGCAGAAACAGTTGAAACTGGAGCAGCAGCACGGCCAGGTGGACTGGGGACAGCAAGGATTCATCATGCCAGGTAGTCCTGAGCATGGTCCTAGGGCTCATCGGTCCTCCGAGAGAGAGAAAGAAAGAGAGAATTAGAGAGAGCATACTTAAATTCACACAGGCACCGGATAAGACAGGAGAAGTACTCCAGCTATAACAAACTGACCCTAGCCCCCGACACATAAACTACTGCAGCATAATACTAGAGGCTGAGACAGGAGGGGTCGGGAGACACTGTGGCCCCATCCGATGATACCTCCCGGACAGGGCCAAACAGAAGGATATAACCCCACCCGTTTGCCAAAGCACAGCCCCCCACCACTAGAGGATATCTTCAAACCACCAACTTTACCCTCTGAGACAAGGCCGAGTGTATAGTCCACAAAGATCTCCGCCACGCACAACCAAGGGGGGCGCCAACCCAGACAGGAAGATTCACGTCAGTGGACTCAACCCACTCAAGTGACGCACCCTCCTTGGGACGGCATGAAAGAGCACCAGTAAGACAGTGCTCAGCCCCTGTAATAGGGTTAGAGCAGAGAATCCCAGTGGAGAGAGGGGAACCGGCCAGGCAGAGACAGCAAGGCGGTTCGTTGCTCCAGAGCCTTTCCGTTCACCTTCACACTCCTGGGCCAGACTACACTCAATCATATGACCCACTGAAGAGATGAGTCTTCAGTAAAGACTTAAAAGTTGAGACCGAGTCTGCGTCTCTCACAGTGGGTAGGCAGACCATTCCATAAAAATGGAGCTCTATAGGAGAAAGCCCTGCCTCCAGCTGTTTGCTTAGAAATTCTAGGGACAATTAGGAGGCCTGCGTCTTGTGACCGTAGCGTACGTGTAGGTATGTACGCAGGACCAAATGCGAAAGATAGGTAGGAGCAAGCCCATGTAATGCTTGTAAGTTAGCAGTAAAACCTTGAAATCAGAGAGAGGACAGAGAGTGGACAGATGGAGAGGAGAGTATAGGATATGATAGGGTGATGGGAGAGGAAGAGGCAGATGAGAAGTGAGGCAAAGAGAAGGAGAGTGTTAGATCTGGGAGGGTTGTGACTAGTTCGTGACCACGGGGAAAGGTACACACCATAAGATGTTAATGTATTGTCTCCAGATGGGAACTGGCAAGCAGGAAAAGCAGAAGGGAATTGTAATTGAAAGCTGTGGCATCCAAAATGTCCTGAGGCCCAGCACTGAGGCCATTAGCAATGCTGCTGCCACTGGGGAGATCTCTCTCTCTCTCAATTCAAATCAATTCAGGGGTGTTACTGGCATGGGAAACATAAACTCAGCAAACAAATTAACTTAATAACATGTGTAAATATTTGTATGAACATAACAAGATTCAACAACTGAGACATAAAACTGAACAGTTCCACAGACATGTGACTAACAGAAATGGAATAATGTGTCCCTGAACAAAGGGGGGGTCAAAATCAAAAGTAAGTCAGTATCTGGTGTGGCCACCAGCTGCATTAAGTCCTGCAGTGCATCTCCTCCTCATGACTGCACCAGATTGCCAATTCTTGCTGTGAGATGTTCCCCACTCTTCCACCAAAGGCACCTGCAAGTTCGCGGACATTTCTGGGAGGAATGGCCCTAGCCCTCACCCTCCGATCAACAGGTCTCAGGACGTGCTCAATGGATTGAGATCTGGGCTCTTCCCTGGCCATGGCAGAACACTGACATTCCTGTTTTGCAGGAAATCACGCACAGAAGAGCAGTATGGCTGGTGCGCATTGTCATGCTGGAGGTCATGTCAGATGAGCCTGCAGGAAGGGCTACCATGAGGGAGAGGATGTCTTCCCTTAACGCACAGCGTTGAGATTGCAGGCAATTTCAAAAGCTCAGTGAGATGATGCTGTGACACACCGCCCCAGACCATGACGGACCCCTCCACTCCAAATCGATCCCGCTCCAGAGTACAGGCCTCGTGTAACGCTCATTCCTTCGACGATAAACGCGAATCCGACCCACCCCTGGTGAGACAAAACAGTGACTCGTCAGTGAAGAGCACTTTTTGCCAGTCCTGTCTGGTCAGTGACGGTGGGTTTGTTCTCCCATTGTTGCCGTGATGTCTGGTGAGAACCTGCCTTACAACAGGCCTACAAGCCCTCAGTCAGCCTCTCTCAAGCCTTATTGCGGACAGTCTGAGCACTGATGGAGGGATTTTGCATTCCTGGTGTTTCTTGGGCAGTTGTTGTTGACATCCGTTACCTGTCCCGCAGTTGTGATGTTCGGATGTACCGATCCTGTGCAGTTGTTGTTACACATGGTCTGCCACTGCGAGGACGATCAGCTGTCCGTCCTGTCTGCCTGTAGCCCTGTCTTAGCGTCCAGCAGTACGGATATTGCAATTTATTGCCCTGGCACATCTTGCAGTCCTCATGCCTTCTTGCAGCATGCCTAAGGCATGTTTCACGCAGATGATCAGTGGACCCTGGCATCTTTCTTTTGGTGTTTTTCAGAGTCAGTAGAAAGCCTCTTTAGTGTCCTAAAGTTTTCATAAACTGTGACCTTAATCTTCCCTTACTGACTTTATTGACCCCCATGGGGGATAATTGTGTGCATTGTTCATGTAAACGTTTAAAGTGGTGTATAATACAAACAAAATTGCAATACACTTTCATAACAGTTACATACAAATAAAACATTAAAAAAGACTAGCCTGCTGTTCTTACTGAGTCGATAGGAACATTAGCCAGCTGCCTTTACTGGGTGGATAGGAACATTAGCCTGCTGGCTTACCTGAGTGGATAGGAACATTAGCCTGCTGATTTACTGGGTGATAGGAACATTAGCCTGCTGGTCTTAACTGGGCTGGATAGGAACATTAGCCTGCTGGTCTTACTGAGTGGATAGGAACATTAGCCTGCTGGCCTTACTGAGTCTATAGGAACATTAGCCTGCTGGCTTACTAGTGGATAGGAACATTAGCCTGCTGGTCTTTACTGGTGTAATAGGAACATTAGCGCTGCTGGTCTTACTGAGTGGATAGGAACATTAGCCTGCTGGCCTTACTGTGGATAGAAACTTAGCCTGCTGTTCTTACTGGGTGGATAGGAACATTACCTGCTGGCCTTACTGAGTCTATAGGAACATTAGCCTGCTGGTCTTACTGAGTCTATAGGAACATTAGCCTGCTGGTCTTACTGGGTGGATAGGAACATTAGCCTGCTGGCTTTACTGGTCGTATAGGAACATTAGCCTGCTGGTCTACTGAGTCTTATAGGAACATTAGCCTGCTGGTCTTACTGGTGATAGGAACATTGCCTGCTGGCCTTACTGGTCTATAGGAACATTAGCCTGCTGGTCTTACTGGTCATAGGAACATTAGCCTTGGTCTTACTGAGTCTATAGGAACATTAGCCTGCTGGTCTTACCTGGTGGATAGGAACATTAGCCTGCTGGCCTTACTGGGTGGATAGGAACATTAGCCTGCTGTCTTACTGGGTGGATAGGAACATTAGCCTGCTGGCCTTACTGGGTGGATAGGAACATTAGCCTGCTGGCCTTACTGAGTGGAGAAATCTGGTT
>NW_019942664.1:191276-202710 GCF_002910315.2 Salvelinus sp. IW2-2015 | reverse complement strand
CCAGCCTCCCTAAAACCCCAAACAGCAAGCAATGCAGGTGTAGAAGCAAGGTGGCTAGGAAAAACTCCCAGAAAGGCCAAAACTAGGAAGAAACCTAGAGAGGAACCAGGCTATGAGGGTGGCCAGTCCTCTTCTGGCTGTGCCGGGTGGAGATTATAACAGAACATGGCCAAGATGTTCAATGTTCATAAATGATCAAATAATGGTCAAATAATAATAATCACAGTAGTTGGTCAAGGGTGCAGCAAGTCAGCCACCTCAGGAGTAAATGTCAGTTGGCTTTTCATTGCCGATCATTAAGAGTATCTCTACCGCTCCTCGGTCTCTAGAGAGTTGAAAACAGCAGGTCCTGGGACAGGGTAGCACGTCCCTAAGTGAACAGAGTCAGGGTTCCATAGCCGCAGGCAGAAACAGTTGAAACTGGAGCAGCAGCACGGCCAGGTGGACTGGGGACAGCAAGGATTCATCATGCCAGGTAGTCCTGAGCATGGTCCTAGGGCTCACGGTCCTCCGAGAGAGAGAAAGAAAGAGAGAATTAGAGAGAGCATACTTAAATTCACACAGGACACCGGATAAGACAGGAGAAGTACTCCAATATAACAAACTGACCCTAGCCCCCGACACATAAACTACTGGCAGCCAAATACTAGAGGCTGAGACAGGAGTGCGTCGGAGACACTGTGGCCCCATCCGATGATACCCCCGGACAGGGCCAAACAGAAGGATATAACCCCACCCGTTGCCAAAGCACAGCCCCCACACCACTAGAGGATATCTTCAAACCACCAACTTTACCATCCTGAGACAAGGCCGAAGTGTATAGTCCACAAAGATCTCCGCCACGCACAACCAAGGGGGGCGCCAACCCAGACAGAAGATTCACCTGTCAGTGGACTCAACCCACTCAAGTGACGCACCCTCCTTGGGACGGCATGAAAGAGCACCAGTAAGACAGTGACTCAGCCCCTGTAATAGGGTTAGAGCAGAGAATCCCAGTGGGAGAGAGGGAACCGGCCAGGCAGAGACAGCAAGGCGGTTCGTTGCTCCAGAGCCTTTCCGTTCACCTTGCACACTCCTGGGCCAGACTACACTCAATCATATGACCCACTGAAGAGATGAGTCTCCAGTAAAGACTTAAAAGTTGAGAAGTCTGCGTCTCTCACAATGTAGCACGACCATTCCATAAAAATGGAGCTCTATAGGAGAAAGCCCTGCCTCCAGCTGTTTGCTTAGAAATTCTAGGGACAATTAGGAGGCCTGCGTCTTGTGACCGTAGCGTACGTGTAGGTATGTACGCAGGACCAAATCGGAAAGATAGGTAGGAGCAAGCCCATGTAATGCTTGTAAGTTAGACAGTAAAACCTTGAAAAATCGAGAGAGGGACAAGAGTGGAACAGATGGAGAGGAGAGTATATAGGATATGATGAGGTGATGGGAGAGGAGAGGGCAGATGAGAAGTGAGGCAAGAGAAAGAGGAGAGTAGAATCTGGGAGGGTTGTGACTAGTTCTGACCACGGGGAAAGGTACACCACCATAAGATGTTAATGTATTGTCTCCCAGATGGGAACTGGCAAGCAGGAAAAGCAGAAGGGAATTGTAATTGAAAGCTGTGGCATCCAGAATGTCCTGAGGGCCCAGCACTGAGGCCATTAGCAATGCTGCTGGGCCACTGGGGAGATCTCTCTCTCTCTCAATTCAAATCAATTCAGGGGTGGCTTTACTGGCATGGGAAACATAAACTCAGCAAACAAATTAACTTAATAACATGTGTAAATATTTGTATGAACATTAACAAGATTCAACAACTGAGACATAAAACTGCAACAGTTCCACAGACATGTGACTAACAGAAATGGAATAATGTGTCCCTGAACAAAGGGGGGGTCAAAATCAAAAGTAAAAGTCAGTATCTGGGTGTGGCCACCAGCTGCATTAAACTGCAGTGCATCTCCTCCTCATGACTGCACCAGATTGCCAATTCTTGCTGTGAGATGTTACCCCACTCTTCCACCAAAGGCACCTGCAAGTTCGCGGACATTTCTGGGAGGAATGGCCCTAGCCCTCACCCTCCGATCAACAGGTCTCAGGACGTGCTCAATGGATTGAGATCTGGGCTCTTCCCTGGCCATGGCAGAACACTGACCTTCCTGTTTTGCAGGAAATCACGCACAGAACGAGCATTATGGCTGGTGGCATTGTCATGCTGGAGGGTCATGTCAGATGAGCCTGCAGGAAGGGCTACCAATGAGGGAGAGGATGTCTTCCCTTAACGCACAGCGTTGAGATTGCAGGCAATTTCAAAAAAGCTCAGTGAGATGATGCTGTGACACACCGCCCCAGACCATGACGGACCCTCCACCTCCAAATCGATCCCGCTCCAGAGTACAGGCCTCGGTGTAACGCTCATTCCTTCGACGATAAACGCGAATCCGACCATCACCCCTGTGAGACAAAACCGTGACTCGTCAGTGAAGAGCACTTTTTGCCAGTCCTGTCTGGTCCAGTGACGGTGGGTTTGTTTCCCATTGTTGCCGGTGATGTCTGGTGAGGAACCTGCCTCTACACAGGCCTACAAGCCTCAGTCAGCCTCTTCTCAGCCTATTGCGGACAGTCTGAGCACTGATGGAGGGATTTTGCATTCCTGTGTTTCTTGGGCAGTTGTTGTTGACATCCGTTACCTGTCCCGCAGGTGTGATGTTCGGATGTACGATCCTGTGCAGGTGTTGTACACATGGTCTGCCACATGCAGGACGATCAGCTGTCCGTCCTGTCTGCTGTAGCCCTGTCTTAGGCGTCTCAGCAGTACGGATATTGCAATTTATTGCCCTGGCCCACATCTTGCGTTCCTCATGCCTCTTGCAGCATGCCTAAGGCATGTTTCACGCAGATGATCAGGGACCCTGGGCATCTTTCTTTTGGTGTTTTTCAGAGTCAGTTAGAAAGCCTCTTTAGTGTCCTAGTTTTCATAACTGTGACCTTAATACTTCCTCTTACTGACTTTATTGACCCCCATGGGGGATATTGTGTTGCATTGTCATGTAAACGTTTTAAAGTGTGTGTATAAATACAAAACAAAATTGACATACAACTTTCATAACAGTTACATACAAATAAAACATTAAAAAAAGACTAGCCTGCTTGTCTTACTGAGTCGATAGGAAACATTAGCCAGCTGGCCTTACTGGGTGGATAGGAACATTAAGCCGCTGGCCTACTGAGTCGATAGGAACATTAGCTGCTGATTACTGGAGTGGATAGGAACATTAGCCTGCTGGTCTTACTGGTGCGATTAGGAACATTAGCCTGCTGGTCTTACTGAGTGGATAGGAACATTAGCCTGCTGGCCTTACTGATCTATAGGAACATTAGCCTGTCTGGTCTTACTAAGTGGTAGGAACATTAGCCTGCTGGTCTTACTGTAGTATAGGAACATTAGCCTGCTGGTCTTACTGAGTGGGGATAGGAACATTAGCTGCTGGCCTTACTGAGTGATAGAAACATTAGCCTGCTGTTCTTACTGGGTGGATAGGAACATTATCCTGCTGGCCTTACTGATCGTATAGGAACATTAGCCTGCTGGTCTTACTGAGTCTATAGGAACATTAGCCTGCTGGTCTTACTGGGTGCATAGGAACATTAGCCTGCTGGCTCTTACTGAGTCTATAGGAACATTAGCCTGCTGGTCTTACTGAGTCTATAGGAACATTAGCCTCTGCTGGTCTTCACTGGGTGGATAGGACATTAGCCTGCTGGCCTTACTGAGTCTATAGGAACATTAGCCTGCTGGTCTTACTGGTCTATAGGAACATTAGCCTCTGGTCTTACTGAGTCTGATAGGAAACATTAGCCTGCTGGTCTTACTGAGTGGATAGGAACATTAGCCTGCTGGCCTTACTGGGTGGATAGGAACATTAGCCTGCTGTCTTACTGGGTGGATAGGGAACATTAGCCTGCTGTTCTTACTGTGGATAGGAACATTAGCCTGCTGGCTTACTGAGTGGATAGGAACATTAGCCTGCCTGGCCTTTACTGAGTGGATTAGGAACATTAGCCTGCTGTCTACTGTACGGTGGATAGGAACATTAGCCTGCTGGTCTTACTGAGTCTATAGGAACATTAGCCTGCTGGTCTTACTGAGTGGATAGGAACATTAGCCTGCTGGTCTTACTGAGTCGATAGGAACATTAGCCTGCTGGCCTTACTGAGTGGATAGGAACATTAGCCTGCTGGCCTTACTGGGTAGATAGGAACATTAGCCTGCTGGTCTTACTAGGTGGATAGGAACATTAGCCTGCTGGCCTTACTGGTGGATAGAACATTAGCCTGCTGGTCTTACTGGGTGGATAGGAACATTAGCCTGCTGGTCTTACTGGGTGGATAGGAACATGACCCTGCTGGTCTTACTGGTGGATAGGAACATTAGCCTGCTGGTCTTACTGGGTGGATAGAACATTAGCCTGCTGGTCTTACTGGGTGGATAGGAACATTAGCCTGCTGTCTTACTGGGTGGATAGGAACGTTAGCCTGCTGGCCTTACTGAGTCTATAGGAACATTAGCCTGCTGGTCTTACTGAGTCTATAGAAACATTAGCCTGCTGATCTTACTGGGTGATAGGAACATTAGCCTGCTGGTCCTACTGGGTGGATAGGAACATTAGCCTGCTGGCCTTACTGAGTCTATAGGAACTTAGCCTAGCTGGTCTTACTGGTGGATAGGAACATTAGCCTGCTGTCTTACTGAGTCTATAGAAACATTAGCCTGCTGATCTTACTGGGTGGATAGGAACATTAGCCTGCTGGTCCTACTGGGTGGATAGGAACATTAGCCTGCTGGCCTTTCTGAGTCTATAGGAACATTAGCCTGCTGGTCTTACTGGGTGGATAGGGACATTAGCCTGCTGGCCTTACTGAGTCTATAGGAACATTAGCCTGCTGGACTTGCTGGGTCCAGCAGGCTAATGTGAGCCTTTTTTGTGAGCCTTGCGGAGGGCCCTGACCTTAAAATCTCATCCAGGCCTGTCTGTTTGACTCCAAGTACCTTGCTTGGGTGGTGATAATCCTCTCAAGCATATTTCTCTGCTACAGTGTCTGACAGTGGCATTGCCAAACCAAAAAACGATACCAAAAGATCCCAGCGTTTTGAGAAAGTATCAGTCTCTGTTGGCTCTTTTTGTAGATCAGGTCTGTACATTTTCTCCACTGAAGCTTATTGTCCAAGAGGACACCCAGGTATTTGTATTCCTCTACAATCTCAATATTCTGACCTCTGACAGATGTTGCAGAGGTAGGTGTTGTACACTTCCTGAAGTCTATGCACATCTCTTTGGTCTTGTTGGTATCTAGTCATCTAGAAGTCATCTAGGACCGGGTCATGATGTTCCTTGTCATCATGCAACAGGCTGATCAAGGCGGTGTCATCAGAGAACTTAACGAGGTGTCTGTCAGTATGGGAACTAGTACAACTATTAGTGTACAAGATGTACATGAGTGGAGACAAAACACATCCCTGAGGAGAGCCTGTGTTGGTATTGCGTATGTCCGACACGTGGGGACCTATTTTGACWCGCTGTGAGCGTTGGRTCAGYAAGTCCAACAGCCACAAAACRAGCCCCCCATCTAAGGAGAAGTCCCGAATGAGTCTRTGCCAGAATGTAGGGCTGGATCGTGTTGAAGGCAGAAGAAAAGTCAACAAACAGAACCCTAACATGGGATTTGGCCTCTAGATGTCTATAGACCATGTTAAGGAGGGTAAGAATGGCATCATCAACTCCTCTCCTAGACTGATAGGCAAACGGAAATGGGTCGAGAAGCTTCTGGGTGACGCTGAGAGTATGACTTTTCACTAGTTTCTCAAGGTATTTCATTACTAAGGATGTCAAGGCGACAGGGCGGTAGTCATTCAGCACAGAGGGATTAGATGCTTTAGGAATGGGTATAATTATTGAGTTTTTCCACAATACTGGTGTAACAGATGTAAATTGTASTCTCCTTGCGTTGTGTTTTGTCCAAGTAAATCACATCAGCCAGTGGTCCCAGTTGAGCATKATTTATTTCTGTTGTTAAYTGGGAAACAGCACGTTAGTTGTGCAGGGCTTAACGGTATTGATGGCTGTCGATGGCAAAATCTGTAGCATGAAGACAACTGTGTTAGCAGTGGTCTTATGTGATCATTAATTCGGTGTACGCTAGCTAACACACTTATTTACAGCAATCCTATGCCAAAGCACATCCCAGTAAGCCCCTCAATCCCTAACAGGTACCATACACCCACACATGTATAAATCAGTAATGTACAGCAAACTTGTACACATTGTAAAATATAAAATATAAAACAGTATTCAGAACGTGACCTACCCCTTGCATCACATTTTCATACTGGGAAGACCTGACGTTCGCGATCTCCCCCTATCTGCAAGCGGGGCCAATCACAACACACCTTATTGTCATCAGAGTTAAACCAACCAATAAGAATGCTTGAACATTAAATACACATTTCTTTAGGGGCAAGTGGAAACATAACCAACCCTGTTACATTCTCCCCTGCTGAATTACACTTGCATACTATAAAGAAACTAAATGAGGTATGCAATACCTTGCAATACATATGTCTCCAAATATTCCAGTGCAAAGACTATTCTCTAAAGAGAATTAGGGGAATTCAAAGACCCCGTAGGAAAACGTGCCTGTTACATGTTCAGTACACTCAGTGACAATAAGAACCTCAGACAGAAAAACCTTGGCCTACWTGACCTCTGACCCATTACCTCCATGGGGTCTCTTGAAAGTAAAATAAAAATAAAAATGGGCTACAGACTTGGATTCTAATCCTACACCCACACAAGTATTCGAATGAATTCTGTATGAAAAACCCTCTGTGTCTGCATAGTCTCTATGAGTCTCACTGGGCGTTTCCTAACCCGACCAGCCCCTGACCTGACAGGCCTAACAGAGTTATCATTACGTTTAACCTGTTCAACTACAACCACCATTGGTGGGTCACTGTCCACAGTCGGTGGGTAGTCAAGGTCAAGGGTTCTGTGACTGTTGCTGGAGCTTGTGCTACCAGCGGCATCTTCAGAATGCCTTTCTTCTTCAGAGGGTTCGGACATTTCTTCTCCAAAGGTTACCTCTGACATGCTTGTGCCACCAGTGGCACCCTCAGAATGTGGTGAGTTCTGAGGGTCCCTCGCCAGTGGCCCATCTTCCAGCACATCTGGGATCTCTTTTTCAGTGGGCTCCGACTGTGTTTCCTCCGAGGTCTGTTCTGATACCCACACACTAGTCCTCTCACCGATGTCCATTTCTGGTATATCTTTCATGGATGAGTCCTCCATCTCCTCTCTCGGATCCTCACGGTCTCCCGTATTAGGTGTCTCTAAGGCCGTGTCAGGGAGAGGCAAGAAGTTTACAGGCATTATCAGATTACGGTGGACCGTTTTCTCCTGGCCAGTCGACATGTTCTGTATCTTGAAGATGTGGACGTCACTATTCTTCTCCGTAACAATTTAGAGGTTGTTCTCCCAACAATCCGCCAGCTTCCTCTTTCCACATTCACCCTTATTTGCCAGCAGTACCCGATCACCGACCTCCACTGGAGCTCCTCTGATCTTCCTGTTTGGTTGCCGACACCTGTACCTTCTCCATGGCCTCCCTCAGGTCTCTCATCAGGGACTTGATGTACCCGTCATAGTCTACAACCTCTGAGTCTTGCAGCACAGTACCAAACATCATGTCGACAGGCAGGCGTGGGGTTCTCCCAAACATCAAATGGAAAGGGGCGTGGCCCGTGGTTTCATGGACTGTACAGATGTAGGCGAAGGTCAACGACTTCAGCTTCTGGGGCCACCTGTGCTTCGCTCTTGTAGGTAAAGCCCTGATCATGTTTCCCAGCGTTCTATTGAACCGTTCCCCATTGGATGGTAGGGAGTTGTGTGCGACTTCTGGACTCCTGCATCCCTCAACAACTCAGCAATTAATTTTACTTTCAAAGTTGGCCCTTGGTCAGAGTGGATACGATGAGGAAAACCATACACATAGAAGATGTTGTTCCACAGCTGAAGGGCCACTGCTTTAGCTGATTGGTTCGGACACAAGAAGGCATGGGCCATCTTAGTAAAATGATCAGTGATGACCAGAACATCCAAGGACTTGTTGTTGCAGTCTTCAGCAGACCAGAAGTCCACACACACCAACTCGAGGTTCTCAGTCGTGATGATGTTCTCCAATGGAGCTCTGGCCCCTGGCTCGGGGGCCTGAACAAACACCTCTTGCAGGTCTTGACATACTCTCTCACATCCGACTCCAGACCATGCCAGAAGAACCTCTGTCTCGTCAAGTACAACGTCCGCTGTTGCCCCTGATGACCGGCTTCATCGTGGACACCCTTCAAAACTCTCGCCTTCATTGAGGTGGGTATTACATACTGGTACGTCTTCTTCTTTGACAGCGAACTTTTGGTAACGCAATATAGTACACCCATTTTCAGAGTGAGCTTCTCCCAGGTCTTCAGAATCCGCAGAGCCTCGAATGGTTCATGGCCACGTTCCCTCCTAGAAGGTCTACGGCCCCTGTCCACGTAGAAGACAACTCTGGCGAGTGCATCATCCTGGCGCTGCATTGATACCAGGTCGTCACGGGACAGCACTCTCACATCTGACATCTCAGATGGCACCAGTGACTGAGTGAGCTGAGGCAGTAGCAGCGCACAGTTCTGTAGACCAGCCTCCTCTTGCGACCTCAGGACTGCTGACACCGCTTCCTTTGACAGAGAACCAGGAGAAGGATAGGAGGTAGTCTGGCCGTCCATGACAGTTTCACAGCCATCTGCCTCAATTGACGGTGAGCAGCTTTCGAGGTCGGATGGGTGGTTCGAACAGCGGAACACATCTTGCACCTTCTCAGCATGTACTCCCGCAGCTTCTTCCAGCAAGGCCTTGTATGGAACCCTTGTGATGTGGTGGAGAGCGCTCGGCTGCACAAATGGCTGTCTACTGAGTGCGTCAGCAATGACATTTTTGGGACCGGGGATGTACTTTATGTCAAACTCGAATGGAGCGAGTTTAGCAACCCATCTCTGTTCACAGGCGTCCAATTTGGGCTTGGACAGGATGTATGTTAATGGGTTGTTGTCTGTCCATACAGTAAAAGGCTTGCCCCTTAGCCAATGACTAAACTTCTCACAGACGGCCCAGCGTAAAGCAAAAAACTCTAACCTATMGGCAGGATACTTTGACTGTGCATAAGTAAGAGATTTGATAGCGAATGCTACAGGCCTGGCTGCAGACCCATCCTCTGGCACTTGGGAGAGGACAGCACCTAATCCATTACTAGAWGCGTCTACAGACAGCAAGAAAGGTCTACTAAAATCAGGGTGGGCTAGCATGACCTGATCGAGGAGAGCTTGTTTCAACTGACTAAAGGCCTGTTTGCACTCKCCAGTCCAGTCTGCTGCTGTGAGTTTCCTATGTATTCCTCTTTTCCTCTTGCCTTTCCCATGGCGTGGTGCCTTCATCCCAGTTGTCACCCCATGCAGCGGCTTAGCGATGGTGGAGCACCCCTCAATGAACTGCTGGTAATAGACTATCATTCCGAGAAAGTACCGAATCTTCCCCTGGGAGGGCACGTCCGTGTTATCCTCCATGAGATCCTTCTCTGTSATCCCTGCAATAGCCTTCACTTTTTCTGGGTCTGTGGCCACAACTCCTTCACTGATGACATGCCCCAAGAACCTCACTGACCTCTTCATGAAATGGCATTTCTTTGGAGACAATTTCAGATTATGGGCTTTGAGACGCTCAAAAACTGACTCCAAGCGTTGCAATCCAAGTTCTTCAGTCGGGGCAAAAACCAGCACATCGTCCAGGTAGCATAGAAGGCTAGAATCTTTTTGATCCCCAAAAATGCTCAACATCATCCTCATGAATGTTGCAGGGCTGTTGCATAGTCCTTGTGGAAGACGGTTATATTCATATAACCCAAAAGGAGAAGTGAAGGCTGTAAACTTCTTGTCATCTTCATGCACCTCCACATTGTAGTAGCCTGAGGTCAAATCCATTGTAGAGAAGAATGCACCCAGGGCCGCCGGAGCATCAGCTTGGTGAGGTAGAGGGTGAGCATCCTTTACGGTAGAGGGTGAGCATCCTTTACGGTAGAGGGTGAGCATTCTTTACGGTAGAGGGTGAGCATCCTTTACGGTTCGAGCATTGAGCCATCGGAAGTCTGTACACAGTCTCAGATCGCCAGACTTCTTCCAGACCAGCACGAGCGGGGAGGCATACTCACTGCTGGATTTCCTGATTATCTCTCACTCTTCCATCTCATCCAAGGCCTGCCTGAGCTTGTCATAATGGTTAGGGCAGAGCCTACGGTAAGGTAGCCCAAAAGGCTTAGTGTCACTGAGTCTGATGCGATGGACATATCCAGTAGCGTTCCTGCAATCTAGTTTGTTCCGGGGGAAGATACACTCGTAGCGGGCTATTAGCTGAACTAGCTTGGCCTTACACTTTTGCGACAACTGAGTGGACTCAATGTCAATGTCACCTAGCCTTAACTCGTGCAACACCTCACTTGTCACTCTGTGCGGTTTGACGTTACTGTCAACGGTCAAGCTACCTCCACTACCATTGTGAAAGTCTGGATTGTCAACCATTTTGTATACCTGCTGCACCAGGGGGACCGGTTCGACAGTTGGCCCATCTATATAGTCAGTGTCAAAGTCCAAAGCCATGCAAGGAAAAACGTCCGCTATCTTGGCATTGCGTCTCAATGTTACTGGCTTTGGTGAGGGATTGATATCTTTGACAGGGACCCAGCCATCGCTCCACAATGTCGCTACTGTTCTCCCCACTAGAATGTTTTTCGGTCTTGAGCGTGCCCTCGTAGGCTCAATAATGACAGCACTGCCCGCGGATACATTTTGAGGCGCAAACCTTTACGTCAAGAATGTCCTCGCACTTCATCGGTAACTCCCGTCGCTCCATCAAACAGCAACACGACACAGTGTCGTGGGGCCCTGGCTTAAGTCAACTGGGTTACTGCGTAGGCTTACTCTTACCACGTCATGTGCCCGCCCTGTCAGCTTACCCAAAACCTAATCTGACCTCTCCTGCCCACCATAGCCCTTCTTCTGCATGTACACTAACATGGTCTCCTCCCACTCATGCACGGCCCCAGACTAAATGTTCCTGCATACCGTGCCCACTCTTTCTGGCACTTCGGTTCCTTTCCATCTCTCTACCAACCAACACCACTTCAGTCGGACAGAGGGAGCAACTCTTGAGCACACCTGCTTTCTCAAGGCGTGGCACCACTGTTGAGCTCAATGTGCATGCCATAGAACATGCCACTGTAGAGCTCAATGTGCATGCCATAGAACATGCCACTGTAGAGCTCAATGTGCATGCCATAGAACATGCCACTGTAGAGCTCAATGTGC
>NW_019942664.1:190460-191141 GCF_002910315.2 Salvelinus sp. IW2-2015 | reverse complement strand
TGCCATAGAACATGCCACTGTAGAGCTCAATGTGCCATAGAACCTGCTGTCAATCATAGCGCTCACCTCTATAACATCCCCCAGTAACACACTAGTAATGACTTTTTCGTTCGACTTGACTTCATCACAAACACTTGAATATATTGAATCTAAATCTACACCACTATCTGTTTGGGGCACCTCAGAAGTCCCAGGACCCAGCTAGTTTTCCTGCCACTGTGTCGTGTTGCTGTTTGATGGAGCGACGGGAGTTACCGATGAAGTGCGAGGACATTCTTGACGTGTGTGCCCAGCTGCATAACAGATGAAGCAGAGGTGGTGTGAATAACAATGAGCCATTGTGCTGTGATTCGCATCCCCACACACTTTGCATTGCAAAGATGGGTTCTCCCTTCTCCTGGTCCTCCTCTGGAAAAGGTTATCATAGCCGCCTACAGGTTGCTGTGGCCTCTGCTCCAAGACTCGTTCAAGCATGCCCATCACACGATCCAATGCCTCGGATGAGCCATTTGTGGGCTGCTGCAAGGGGTCCGGGCAGTTTGCAACAGCCTACTTACTTCCTGCGTCAGTGTGGTGATCAGTGAACCCAGCCGCAAGGGACGTGGAGCCTTACACTTCCTCTGGTACTCCTCCAGCCTGCCATGGACCTCCGCAGCCGTCCACTCATGCAATGGTTTGCAC
>NW_019942664.1:184558-187060 GCF_002910315.2 Salvelinus sp. IW2-2015 | reverse complement strand
ATAGTCAGGGCTACTTCTCAAATGGCACCCTTATAAAATGGACTCCGTTTGACCACAGCACATAACAGGAAATCGAGTGCCTTTTGGACGCATATGAGTCATCCTTGATTCATCTGCCGTCCATTCGGACTGAAGTCCTACTCAGCCTCTGGAAATACTGAACTCCATTCTCTAAAGTAGCTTTAGCCAGTCACATCCAAATAGGTGTTGTTTTTTAGGTTCCATTGGCTAGTGAACACAGGACAAAGAGGGTTAGTGAAGTACCTTCACGAAGGCTTTATCAGTTGCATAATACTGAAAGCTGGAAGATTTATTTTGAAACTCAACAGTGTTGTTTTATCATCAGACATTTCCAAGCTACCGGTGGTTATTGAGCCCAAAGTATCTGGCAACGTCTGACAAACTACTCAGAACAACTCAACAAATGGCAAGAGTTTTTTTTTTGGCAAGAGTTTTTTTTTTTGAACAGTTGTTTGTTGAACAAAACAACACAAATGGACTAGTCCCTGAAGATTTGTCATGTAAATATAGAGACATCCAGAATAGACCTAGAACACCAATTTAATGACCAACGGCTGTCGATTTGTAAAATAAATAATTATCCGACAATGATGTAATCATATATATTATATTCCTGTCGTTAGTAAAAATGTTTAGACACTCGTTAAGCCCAAATGTTTGACATATTTTATTGCAAAATATTTTTATTGCAACTCAACATAATAACTGTGATGATTGAAACACCTTGTCCTTACTCTGCAGGAGCACATTTGTTTCATGTTAACAGCATAAAATGGACTGTGAAATTACGCCCTCAAGTCTGCTATTAATTTATTTTTGTTGACAGAAATGTAATCACATTAATTTTTCTTTCTCAATGCTTTCCTTTTTTTCAGCAGCTGCTTGTGAGTTGCAGGAAGTCAGTAGATCTTTTGTGATGTAGTTATATGCTGTCTCTTATACACATCTAGATGTGTATAAGAGACAGCCCATAGCCTTTGATTCCAAACAAGAGGCAATATTTTCACCTATGGAGTAACCTACCTGCTTAATAACAATGTCCGCCAGGAAATCCACAGACACATCCTCCTTCCTAGGACTAGGTGAAACTGGCTCGAATGCACTGAGTTGAGGTAGCTCTAAATCATGTGGAAGGTGCACAGTTGCCTGCGTAGTTGGCCTGGCCAGAGGTGTGGAAGTAACTGGGGAAATAGCTGCCCCACTACCCACTGGCGGCGAAGGGTTAAACATGAGAACTCCCCTACCTCTCCCTTTCCATAAAAATAAAAAAATATTTAAAAAAAAATGAAAAATATATCGATATATAAATATTTGTTTTATGTAAATATTAAGTTAAAAAAATATCACAATCAATATGAACACTTCTATAAAATCAGCTTGAACATAATGCACTCAAAATAAAAGTTGAGTGGTAGTTGTCTAACAAGACCAAGAATCAACACTGAAAAGTAACAAGAAACGCCTTCATAAATAGTTGGCGCCACCGTGTGGTAGAAAATGGCGTCGCCCTCACGTTAATTCGCTTCGGAAGGTTACTAGCGTAACAGCACAATTACATAACTAAATAATCATACCATCACCACATACAAGTAATAAACAGGATATTATATTTACCCCACTCACTCATGCTACCAGGAGCTCCCTGAAAATTCAACTTGTGCAGAATGTGAAACCTAGGCCTCTGGCGTGCATCAGCAATCACAGTACTTCTTGAAGCCGGGTCTCGGATCCCTCCACGTGACGTCCGGCGAAGACAAGAAGACGAGTCACGGCAACAGATGTAAATCGTACTCTCCTTGCGTTGTGTTTACTTCAAATAAATCACATCAGCCAGTGGTCCCAGTTGAGCAGCATTTATTTCTGTTGCTCTTGTTAAATGGGAAACAGCACGTTAGTTGTGCAGGGCTTAAGGAAGGTTTGGGAATTGCTTCTTTTTAGGTGGTTGTAGAATTTAATGGCTCTTTTCAAGATTTTGATAATTAGCGTGTATCGACCTATTTCTGCTCTTGCCTGGTCTCTCTCTGTCTCTCTCTGTTCGCTCTCTCTCTCTCTCTCCGCTCTCTCTCTTCTCTCTCCTCTCTCTCCTCCCTCTGCTCGTCGTTCTCTCTCCCGTCGTCTCTCTCTCTTCCTCGTCTCTCTCTCTCTTCTCGTCTCTTCCTTCTCTCTATAGTCCCCAGGCTACTTCTCACAATGGCACCTTTATAAATAATGGACTCCGTTGACGCACAGCACATAACAGCGAAATTCGAGTGCTCTTTTGGGACGCATATGAAGTATCCTTGATTCATCTGCCGTCCATTCGGACTGAAGTTCCTACTCACGCCCTTGGGAAATACTAGGAACTCCACTTCTCTAAAGTAGCCTTTAGCAGTCCACATCCAAATAGTGTTGTTCTTTTTAAGGTTTCATTAGGCTAGTGAAACAAGGAAACAAAGCAGGCTTAGGTGAAGTACCTTCACGAAGGCTTTATCAGTTGCATAA
>NW_019942664.1:178001-179080 GCF_002910315.2 Salvelinus sp. IW2-2015 | reverse complement strand
GAGAGAGAGAGAGACTGTCAAAACCCTCCATTGTTCTCATCTGATCTGGAGACAGCTTGTGCTTTCACACCGATGGTGTAAGCATATGGCCATAGGAGATAGTGTCGCGCATGAACATAAAGTTAGCAGTTTTGTATTCATAGGCAGTTTGACATTTTGTTGTGTATTCCCATAGGGATGTTTGACTCAAGTTCAAGTTCACACACAAGTATAGAGATGGACAACAACAACAACAAAAAATTCATCACATAAAATTACACTCCAGCACATTGGAATTTCTCTATAAATCTAGGAAGATAGCTTGCTATATGATCATCTGTGTCATCTCATCCCAATGACAAATCACATGGGCACATCCTACAGGACTCAACATATAAATGATGGATGGGGGTTGTACGTGCAGCTAGACAGGAAGGATGCCATGCTAATTATCTGAATGGAATACAGCTATTTCAATTAATTTATATTCTGAATGCAAAATATCTATGTCAGTGAAAGCAGTACATTCGGCTCTTATCTCTGTGTCTGTTTGAGTAGCCAATAGTCGCAGGCACTTCAATTGATTGAATAAACGTGTACAGTACACTGACTGTACAAAACATTTAAGAACACCTTCCTAATATTGAGTTGGGTCCCCCTTTTTACCCCCCCATCGGAACAGCCTTAATTCGTCGGGGGCATGGAGTCTACAAGGTGCCYGAAGCTTTCCACAGGGATGCCCATTTTGACTCCAATGCTTCCCGTAGATTTGTCAAGTTGGCCGGATGTCCTTTGGATGGTTGACTGACCATTCTTGATACACACGGGAAACTGTTGAGCGTTTTAAAAAAACAGCAGCGTTGCAGTTCTTGACTCAAACCAGTACGCCTGGTACCTACTACTATACTACTACCATACTACTACCATACTACTACTATACTACTACTATACCACTACCACACTACTACTATACTACTACCATACTACCACTATACTACTACGATACTACCACTATACTACTACCATACTGCTACTACACTACTACTATACTACAACTATACTACTACTATATTACCGCTATACTACTACCATGCTGCTAC
>NW_019942664.1:166655-176526 GCF_002910315.2 Salvelinus sp. IW2-2015 | reverse complement strand
ACCATGCTGCTACCATACTACTACTACACTACTACTATACTACTACTATACTACCACTATGCTACTGCTATACTGCTACTATACTACTACTATACTACTACCGTACTGAAGTACTGATTGAAGTGGATTTAACAAGAGACATCAATAAGGGATCATAGCTTTTCCTATGTCATGGAAAGAGAGTGTTTGTAATGTTTTGTACACTCAGTGTATATACAGTACCAGTCAAAAGTTTGGACACACCTACTCATTACAGGGTTTGACTTTATTTTTACTATTTTCTACATTGTATAATAATAGTGAAGACATCAACACTATGAAATAACACATATGGAATCATGCAGTAAGCAAAAAAGTGTTAAACAAATCAAAATATATATTTTATTTGAGATTCTTCAAAGTAGCCACCCTTTGCCTTGATGACAACTTTGCACACTCTTGGCATTCTCTCAACCAGCTTCATGAGGTAGTCACCTGGAATGCATTGTGAGGTATTTTGTATTGCTAGATATTATTAGTGCACCGATGGAGCTAGAAACAGAAGCATTTTGCTGCACCAGCGATAAACATCTGCAAATCTGTTATGGGCTCAGTAAACGTTAATTATATTTGATGTGTTGCTCTGTCTGTGTGTGTTTTGACCAGAACCCATAAGATTCTGGTCAAAAGTAGAGCAGTATTTTTAAATATATATTTTTTTAAATGAACCTTTATTTAACTAAGCAAGTCAGTTAAGAACAAATTCTTATTTACAATGACGGCCTACCCCGGCCAAACCTGGACGACGCTGGGCCAATTGTGCAATGCCCTATGGGACTCCCAATCACGGCCGAATGTGCAATAGGGTATCGATAAGATAACTCACAGAAGGCTGTTGTATAAAACACCTGTCTCCGGATTACATCTTCAAACTAAGGGCATCCGTGACACCTGTCTCCGGATTACATCTTCAAACTAAGGGCATCCGTGACACCTGTTCCGCAATTACATCTTCAAACTAAGGCATCCGTGACACCTGTCTTCCGATTACATCTTCAAACTAAGGCATCCGTGACACTGTCTCCGGTTACATCTTCAAACTAAGGCATCCGGACACCTGTCTCCGGATTACATTCAAATAAGGCATCCGACACCTGTCTCCGGATTACATCTTCAAACTAAGGCATCCGTGACACCTGTCTCCGGATTACAATCTCATCAAAACTAAGGGCATCCGTGACACCTGTCTCCGGATTACATCTTCAAACTAAGGGCATCCGTGACACCTGTCTCCGGATTACATCTTCAAACTAAGGGCAACCGTGACAGAAAGGGAAAGGCATGCAGCCATGTATACAGGTAAGAGAGTCTAGCTAGCTACATTTTCAGATATTATACTTTTTTAATTTGGTCAGAAAGTTGTTTTTCATTGCTGGTTAACCTTTCTAGGACACACYTTCCGCTAGCGGAACCCTGACAACATTCCGCTGAAAAGGCAGCGCGGGAAATGTTTTTTTTTTTTTTGAAATATGTAACTTTCACACATTAACAAGTCCAATACAGCAAATTAAAAATAAACATATTGTTAATCTACCCATCGTGTCCGATTTAAAACATGTTTTACAACGAAAACACAACATATGATTATGTTAGACAACCGCCATGTCCAAAAAACACACAGAGATAGGAGATAGATAGGAGCTAACGTTAAGTTAGCTGGCTAGCTAGTTCAAATAATGACCATATCATATAGCTGACAACGTCTTAACTTTAGCTAATTTGTATTCATTATGACAGGAAAATAAACTCACAACAAGACCATTTTTACTATTTACAGAAAATAGCTTATGGATGTGAGTATGATGAAATAAAAGCAGGGCATTCTACCAAAAAATGTTAGAACTTTGACAGTGTCTCATTGGCCTAACTTTGACTTTGGTGCAGCTAGCTAAACAATGAACCATAATCCCATCTCATAACGTTACTATCCTGCATGATTCCGCAGGTAACTAACCAACTAGTATCAGATATGATTGAGATTTTAATAATATTACGACACAGATCAAACACGTAACGTTAGCTAGCAAGCTAGCCAGCTAATGTTTTAAACATAAGACACACAGTACACATTTAAACACAAAAGACACGGTACACATTTAAACACAAGAGACACGGTACACATTTAAACACAAAGATAAACAGTGAGAGAAATGAGGGTACACGACGGTTTCAGACATTTTCTCAGATTTTCTCCTACCGTATCTATTGTGTTATATTCTCCTACATTATTTT
The DNA here is from genome assembly GCF_002910315.2 of Salvelinus sp. IW2-2015. Lineage (NCBI taxonomy): Eukaryota > Metazoa > Chordata > Actinopteri > Salmoniformes > Salmonidae > Salvelinus > Salvelinus sp. IW2-2015. The sequence goes on along the minus strand of NW_019942664.1, from coordinate 174,255 downwards.
AACATTTCCACAAACTCCAAAGTTTTCTTTCCAATGGTACCAATTATATGCATATCAGGGCCTGAGCTACAGGCAGTTTACTTTGGGCACATCATTCAAACAGGAAGTGGAGAAAAAAGGCACCTAGCCCTAAGAAGTTAAAACTTCTTATGGCTGGGATCTCGTTAACGGGATCGATATGACAATAGCCAGTGAAAGTGCAGGGCGCCAATTTTATAACAACAGAAATCTCACAATTAAAATTCCTCAGACATACAAGTATTTTACACCATTTTAAAGATAAACTTGTTGTTAATCCCACCACAGTATCCGATTTCAAAAAGGCTTTACGACGAAAGCACAACATATCATTATGTTGTCATTAAGGTTAGGTTAGGTCAGCACCTATTCACAGAAAAACACAGCCATTTTTCCAGCCAAAGAGAGAAGTCACAAAAAGCAGAAATAGAGATCAAATGAATCACTAACCTTTGATGATCTTCATCAGATGACACTCATAGGACTTCATGTTACACAATACATATATGTTTTGTTCGATAAAGTTCATATTTATATCCCAAAATCTGAGTTTACATTGGCGTGTTATGTACAGTAATGTTTTGCCTCCAAAACATCCGGTGATTTTGCAGAGAGCCACATCAATTTACAGAAATACTCATAATAAACATTGATAAACTTTTACTTCCGGCGCCGAAAAGAGATGGCCGCCTCGCTTCGCGTCCTTGGAAAATATGCAGTATTTTTTTTTTTATGTGTTATTTCTTACATGGGTACCCCAGGTATCTTAGGTTTCATTACATACAGTCGGAGGAACTACTGAATATACGATTAACGTCAACTCATCATCGTTCCTACCAGGAATATGACTTTCCGAAACGGATCCAGTGTTTTGCCTTCCAAAATACAATGATCTGATCCCAGCCGGCGACCCTGTGCGACGCCGTAAAAGGGCAAACGAGGCGGTCTCGTGTCAGGCTTCGAGACGGGCACATCGCGCTCCACTCCTAGCATACACTCGCCAATGTCCAGTCTCTTGACAATAAGGTTGATGAAATCCGAGCACGGTAGCATTCCAGAGAGACATCAGGGATTGCAACGTGCTCTGCTTCACGGAAACATGGCTAACTCAAGAGACGCTAACGGAGTCGGTGCAGCCAGCTGGTTTCTTCATGCATCGCGCCGACAGAACAACATCTTTCCGGTAAAAGAGGGGGCGGGGCGGGTATGCCTTATGAATTAACGAGACGTGGTGTGATCATCATAACAACACACCAGGAACTCAAGTCATTCTGTTCACCTGATCTAGAACTCCTACAATCAAATGTCGACCGCATTATCTACCAGGGAATTCTCCTTCAATCATAATCACAGCCGTATATTTCCCCCCCAAGCAGAACACATCGATGGCCCTGAACGAACTTTATCGACTCTTTGTAAACTGGAAACCCACACACCCTGAGGCTGCATTCATCGTAGCTGGGGTTTTAACAAGGCTAATCTAAAAACAAAACTCCCTAATTCTATCAGCCATATCGATTGTGCACCAGGGCTGAAAAACCTAGATCATTGTTATACTAATTTCCGCGACGCATTATAAGGCCCTCCCCGCCCCCTTTCGGAAAAGCTGACCACGACTCCATTTTGTTGATTCCAGCCTACAAACAGAAACTAAAACAACAAGCTCCGCGCTCAGTGTCTGTTCAACGCTGGTCCGACCAATCTGAATCCACGCTTCAAGACTGCTTCGATCACGCGGATTGGAATATGTTCCGCATTGCGTCCAACAACAATATTGACGAATATGCTGATTCGGTGAGCGAGTTCATTAGGAAGTGCATTGACGATGTCGTACCCACAGCAACGATTAAAACATTCCCAAACCAGAAACCGTGGATTGACGGCAGCATTCGGCGTGAAACTGAAAGCGCGAACCACTGCTTTTAACCAGGGCAAGGTGACCGGAAGCATGACCGAATACAAACAGTGTAGCTATTCTCTCCGCAAGGCAATCAAACAGGCTAAGTCCCAGTAACGAGACAAAATCGAGTCGCAATTCAACAGCTCAGACACAAGAGGTATGTGGCAGGGTCTACAGTCAATCACGGATTACAAGAAGAAAACCAGCCCCGTCGCGGACCAGGATGTCTTGCTCCCAGACAGGCTAAACAACTTTTTTGCCCGCTTTGAGGACAATACAGTGCCACTGACACGGCCCCCTACCAAAACCTGCGGGCTCTCTTCACTGCAGCCGAGGTGAGTAAACATTTAAACGTGTTAACCTCTCGCAAGGCTGCAGGCCCAGACGGCATCCCAGCCGCGTCCTCAGAGCATGCGCAGACCAGCTGGCTGTGGTGTTTACGGACATATTCAATCATCCTTATCCCAGTCTGCTGTTCCCACATGCCCAAGAGGGCCACCATTGTTCCTGTTCCCAAGAAAGCTAAGGTAACTGAGCTAAACGACTACCGCCCCGTAGCATTCACTTCCGTCATCATGAAGTGCTTTGAGAGACTAGTCAAGGACCATATCATCCACCCTACCGGACACCCTAGACCACTCCAATTTGCTTACCGACCCAATAGGTCCACAGACGACGCAATCGCAACCACACTGCACACTGCCCTAACCCATCTGAACAAGAGGAATACCATGTGAGAATGCTGTCATCGATTACAGCTCACATTTACACCATAGTACCCTCCAAACTCGTATCAAGCTCGAGACCCTGGGTCTCGACCCGCTGTGCAACTGGGTCCTGGACTTCCGTGACGCCGCCCCCAGGTGGTGAGGGTAGGTAACAACATCTCCATCCCGCTGATCCTCAACACTGGGGCCCACAAGGGTGCGTTCTGAGCCCTCTCCTGTACTCCCTCTTCACCCACGACTGCGTGGCCATGCACGCCTCCAACTCAATATCAAGTTTGCGGATGACACTACAGTGGTAGGCTTGATTACCAACAACGACGAGACGGCCTACAGGGAGAGTGAGGGCCCTCGGAGTGTGGTGTCAGGAAAATAACCTCACACTCAACGTCAACAAAACAAAGGAGATGATGTGGATTCAGGAAACAGCAGAGGGAGCACCCCCTATCCACATCGACGGGTTCAGTAGTGGAGAAGGTGGAAATTTTTAAGTTCCTCGGTGTACACATCACGGACAAACTGAATTGTCCACCACACAAGACAGCGTTGTGAAGAAGGCGCAGCAGCGCCTCTTCAACCTCAGGAGGCTGAAGAAATTCGGCTTGTCACCAAAAGCACTCACAAACTTCTACAGATGCACAATCGAGAGCATCCTGTCGGGCTGTATCACCGCCTGGTACGGCAACTGCTCCGCCCACAACCGTAAGGCTCTCCAGAGGGTAGTGAGGTCTGCAGAACGCATCACGGGGCAAACTACTGCCCTCCAGGACACTTACACACCCGATGTCACAGGAAACATCAACAAAGATCATCAAGGACAACAACCACCCACCACTGCCTGTTCACCCCGCTATCATCCAAAGGCGAGTCAGTACAGGTGCATAAAGCAGGGACCGAGAGACTGAAAAACAGCTTCTATCTCAAGGCCATCAGACTGTTAAACAGCCACCACTAACATTTAGCGGCCGCTGCACAATACTGACTCAACTCCAGCACTTTAAAAATGGGAATTGATGGAAATTATGTAAAAATGTACCACTAGCCACTTTAAACAATGCACTTAATATAATGTTTACATACCCTACATTACCATCTCATATGTATATACGTATCTCTACATCATCTACTGCATCTTGCCATCTTTATGTAATACAGTGCCACTAGCCACTTTAAACTATGCCACTTTATGTTTACATACCCTACAGTACTCATCTCATATGTATATACCGTACTCTATACCATCTACTGGCATCTTTGCCATGCCGTTCTGTACCACCACTCATTCATATATCTTTATGTACATATTCTTTATCCCTTTACACTTGTGTGTGTGTATAAGGTAGTAGTTGTGGAATTGTTAGGTTAGATTACTTGTTGGTTATTACTGCATTGTCGGAACTAGAAGCACAAGCATTTCGCTACACTCGCATTAACATCTGCTAACCATGTGTATGTGACTAATAAAATTTGATTTGATTTGATTTGATTTTAAAAGATACGTATTTTACATGGAACTTTAGATAAACCTCTCCTTAATGCAACCGCTGTGTCAGATTTCAAAAAAACTTTACGGAAAAAGCACAATCTGAGTACAGCGCTCAGAGCCCAAACAAGCCATGGAGATATCCGCCATTTTGTGGAGTCAACAGATGTCAGAATAGCATTATAAATATTCACTTACCTTTGATGATCTTCATCAGAATGGACTCCCAGGAATCCCAGCTCCACAATAAATGTTTGATTTGTTCCATAAAATCCATAATTTATGTCCAAATACTTCCTTTTTGTTCGCGCGTTCAGTACACAATCCAAACTCACGACGCGCGGGCAAGTCCATGCGAAACTTCAGGCGAAAAGTCATATTACAGTTCGTAAAAACATGTCAAACGAAGCATAAAATCAATCTTTAGGATGTTTTTAACATAAATCTTCAATAATGTTCACTTAGGGCCGTATCCGCGTTCTGAGCGGGTGCTATGTCCCGCACCGGAGCCGCCACCGAAGCTAGTTGCCCACCCTAACCCTCCCCATCTAGTTTCAGGTTTTGCGGTCGGAGTCCGCGCCTTTGGGGGGGAGGGGGGTACTGTCACGCCCTGACCATAGAGAGCCCTCTGGGTTCTCTATGGTGTTTTAGGTCAGGGCGTGACTAGGGGGATTTCTAGGTATTATATTTCTATGTTGGTGTGTGTGTATGGTTCCCAATTAGAGGCAGCTGATAATCGTTACCTCTAATTGGGGATCGTACTTTGTGTGTCCTTTTCCCCACCTGCTATGGGGGATATTGTTTTGTATGAGTGCCTATGTGCGCTACTTATTTCACGATCGTTATATCTCTGTTGTTTTGGAAGTTTCACTATCATTAAAATGTGGAACGCTGCGCCTTGGTCCAATTATTCATACGACGGTCGTAACAGATGTGGGGCGCCATCCTCAAACAATTGCATGGCATGTTTTGGCTGTAATAGCTACTGTAAATTGGACAGTGCAGTTAGATTAACAAGAATTTAAGCTTTCAGCCGATATAAGACACTTATATGTACATATATGTTTAAAATCCATATTATTTATGATTATTTATTTGACTTGCGCGCCCTCCAGTTTCACCGGAAGTTATCCCAACAGCGGGACCCCTAGCCCTAAGTTGCCTGGTTTGTTTGATTGACATATACTAAATTCATTTTTAAAAGGTTTGGTTTATTGGTGTTAAATTACACCAGTTATGCTATTTTGGACCACCAGGCTGCTGATGTCATGCATGTGAATCCTTAAAGAGATGGGTTGGGCTAAGGCTTAGGAGGGTGTGAATGATGTTAAATGGGTGTAGACAAAGAAGAGCTCTCCAGTATGTGTACCAAAATATTCAAGGGCCATTTTCTCAAAATTGAGGTTACAAGCTTATCAACTTTCAATGCAGAATTACTTTCCCATTGTTCTTCAACTGTAGTGTATGATAAACCAGTTTCTAGCTCTGAGTCTCTACTTTTATCCAATGTAAAAAACACAATTTCAAATTTTGCTACATTACCCCGAATCGAGACGAACGGGCACATTTGTCATTCTGCTTGTACATCATGTTCATGTTTGTCTCTGAAACAGTCTCATTTTGCTTCAGGCACAAAGACCAGAACAACCCACTCCAGCCTACATACAACCATCTGATGTAAGCTATGCACTGTTCTAAGGCAATCTATGTCAACTCGACCTGCTTTTTTGGCTGCATACCTGTGGTGTTTCAAAGCTGCAACATGTAGCTTATTGGGCCACCCGGCCAAAGGCACATAGAAATATGAGTTATAGATCTGTTACGCAATGCGACAGATCTATTAAGAAAACAAAATCATGCATAAAAACAATCTATAAATGTATCATTCTTGTGCAAATTCATGTCTACAGTTTAGGCTACATTGAGATTTTTCTTTCCTTCTTTTTATCTGACGTTAGTGCGTAGCCTCATCCTAACCTTTAGGGCCTAACTSTAGCGCGCCAAATGCTTTTGGGAACTTGGGTAGGAAAAAAAATAAGTTAACTTCAATCCACTGAGGCTAAAAGGAAGATGTCAGAGTTTAATTCAACAAGAGAAAAGCTGRGAAATGGAAAGTAGAAGGGAGGGTCAGAACTGTAGTCTAATGTTTGGGAAAGATTTGGTGAAGTGTAACAGTGCTGGTAATGTGTGATGATTGTGAGGCGCTATAGACATTTTACAGCCACAAGACGGGGACTTTAAGATGGCACGTGAAGGGGACTGTACTGTTCAGATGGGTTAAACTGTAAAGTAGCCTGACTGAAATCTGGACATTGAATTATATATTAACTCCTGCAGAATTAAGCATTTCTTGCACTAAAACTATACACCCAATGTACATTTTGACTGTGGAACAGGAGAGGAGAAATAGGATGTAATGGTGCTGTTTTTATCAGCATTATAAAAGCTGATAGTTCTTCAACCACATAAAATATGCTTCCAACTGGAACTGAAATTATGTTTTTTAATTTTTTTTAATTGGGTCGTTTTAACAGTTTTAATTTCCTTAAAACTGATCAAACTGATGTAATTTTGAAATTTTGCACGGAAAATCTTTATATATATATTTTTTTAAGTCAATGCATTTTCTCCCCGATTCCTAAACGTCTTTGCTGCGAGAAAAGCATAGATGTAAGATAAAACTAACTTTACCGAAGTCAACTAGATTGAAGCACACATTCTATTGTTTTAATACATTATTCTGGTGAGCAAGGGTTTATTCAGTCTTCTAGGGGAACAGGTAATGACAGAAGAGACGCTGCATGTATCTAACTATAGACAAGTTGAATAACAAATAGCCAGCCAAAATGGCGGGAATTATAAGCAGAAAGAAAAGGCCTGTCAAAAAATAGTTCCGTCATCTCTGACTGTACAGCTCATTTTCTATATTTACGGGATAAGGGCAGGCCTCAGATTTTTCACATATTGTCTGGCGGTTGTGGATGGGTTATTAGCAATTGCAGGACGGTGCGGGTGAAGAAACAGCTGACCCGAGGATCACTAGCATACACAGAGAGACAGAGAGATAGAGAGGCTGGTTCACTCCAGACTATCATCATGTATTCCATTAATATTTCAGCTTGTTTTAGTATTGTAACTGTATACATCAGGAGCCAGCTCAAGGGAACCTCCATTTCTTACTCATCAAAGAGGAGTGGGAGAGGAGGAGAAGGGAAAGAAGAGGTAGTGAAAATAGGTCAGACCCAGTGATAGGGGCAGATGTTATTTAAGTCTCTAGGAGGGTGGCAGATAGACACAGACTTTACAATGGAGCCTTACAGAACAACATGGCTGACAGACACAGACCGTCCCCTGGGGCCTTACAGCACAACATGGCTGGCAGACACAGACCGTCCCCTGGGGCCTTACAGCACAACATGGCTGACAGACACAGACCGTCCCCTGGGGCCTTACAGCACAACATGGCTGACAGAC
>NW_019942664.1:158927-159565 GCF_002910315.2 Salvelinus sp. IW2-2015 | reverse complement strand
ATTTAACCTTTATTTAACTCGGCAAGTCAGTTAAGAACAAATTCTTATTGACAATGACGGCCTACCCCGGCCAAACTTGGACGAAGCTGAGCCAATTGTACGCCGCCCTATGGGACTCCCAATCACGGCCGGTTGTGATACAGCCTGGAATCGAACCAGGGTCTGTAGTGACGCCTCTAGCACCGAGATGCAGTGCTTTAGACCACTGCGCAACTCGGGATAAGCCCAGTTGATAAGCAACTTCTTTCTAAGGTAAGGGTTAAGGTTAGGGTAAGGGTTACGGTTAGGGTTAGGGTAAGGGTTAAGTTTAGGGTAAGGGTAAGGGTTAAGTTTAGGGTTAGGGTTAAAGTTGGGGTTAGAGTTAGGTTTAGGATTAGTAGATAGTAAGTTCAAATGTTACTGATAGTCTGTAGATAGTCTGTAAAGCATCAACTTCATAATTGTTTTCCACGTTTGATCTGCCTACTACTTCTGAAGAACAGATAGGCTGTAAAGCATCAACTTCATAATTGTTTTCCACGTTTGATCTGCCTACTACTTCTGAAGAACAGATAGGCTGTAAAGGTTTTCAACATAGTCGACGGTAAGAACAGATAGGCTGTAAAGGTTTTCAACATAGTCGACGGTAAGAACAGATA
>NW_019942664.1:148837-158724 GCF_002910315.2 Salvelinus sp. IW2-2015 | reverse complement strand
GGCTGTAAAGGTTATCTCTCTTCCTTTTTGGGAATTCTATGAAGTGTTTCCTCATTAACAAGGTGGTATGTGGTGGTTCGCTGTCTCCCATCTAACTCCCCCTAGATGTATGTTATGGTGTGGAACTGAGCCATCCGTTTCATTTTCTTTGCTATCAGCACACAGATTTCTCCAAGGTCCACTTAGAGACATCTCGTATTAACGTCTCTTCAGAGGCCAGATAAGAGGACCACGGTGTCAAGATAGAAAACCCCCGTGGAAGGTAGATTACCTCCACTAGTGTGTCGTGGCAGACACCTTCGACGTCCTGCGTAATTATTTAAAATGTGTTCAGTAGTTGTCTTGGTAAATCAAACAAACAGACTTGCTAGCTTAGCTAACCAAACAATTAGTCCTTCCAAGTTGTTATTATGATCATSTAATTCAACAATCCCAATAATATTTTCAATTTGACTTTTGTAACCCACYCAGTTTATAATAGCAATAAGGCACCTCGGGGGTTAGTGATATATGGCCAATATACCACGGCTAAGGYCTGTTCTTAAGCACGACGCAACGCAGAGTCCCTGGACACAGCCCTTTGCCGTGGTATATTAGCCATATATCACAAACCCCGAGGTGCCTTATTGCTATTATAAACTGGTTACCAACATAATTAGAGCAGACAAAACATGTATTTTATCATACCCGTTGTATACGGTCTGATATACCCATGGCTTTCAGCCAATCATTATTCAGGGCTTGAACCACCCAGTTTATAATTGTATTTATAACATGGCATTGTTGAKTACTTGTTTCTGATTGGCTTGAAGGGGATTTTAGAGTGTGCATTACGTCACTATAATGCCTGGCAATATTCAGTGGCTATGAAGTTCATTCTTSCATGTTCTATGTTTGAGCTGCTTTTGAAACCAAAAGTTGAATTGTAAATATCATTGGCATTGTTGAATTCGATTTTCAAATAAGCTAGCAAGACTGTGCTACGGTGCTACGGGGCGATAGTCATTTAGCTCAGTTACCTTAGCTTTCTTGGGAACAGGAACAATGGTGGCCCTCTTGAAGCATGTGGGAACAGCAGACTGGGATAAGGATTGATTGAATATGTCCGTAAACACACCAGCCAGCTCYTCTGCGCATGCTCTGATGACGCGGCTGGGGATGCCGTCTGGGGCTGCAGCCTTGCAATGGTTAACACGTTTAAATGTTTTACTCACGTTGACTGCAGTGAAGGAGTCTCACGACTTCCGCCGAAGCCGGCTCCRRTRCTTGTTCGGGTGGCGTTCGGCGGTCGACATCARCGGCTTTCTAGCCATCGCCGCTCCATTTTTCATAATTCCATTTGTTTTGTCTTGTTCCCTGCACACCATGTTTTCATTCCCTAATCACACTGCATGTATGTAGTCCTCTGTTCCCCTCCATGTCTTTGTGTGAAATTGTATTTGTTTTATGTGGTGATTGTTACGCGCCAGACTATGTGTCTATTGTTCCGTGTTTGGGCACGTTTATGTACTTTTTGTACTTGACCGGAATAAAGTGTGCGCCTGTTCACTACCCTCTGCTCTCCTGCACCTGACTTCACCACCAGTAAACACCAAACAAGAAGATCCCGCAGGTTTTGGTAGCCTTGCCGATTATCTGTCTATTATTTGTCTATTGAGCATGTGTAATAATGTGTAAAATGTTACCACTCTCTTGTTTCTCATCACAACAGAGGGCTTAATGTTTGGATTCCTTAGCCTTTCATAGATATCTAAGAGAGCTGAACATAGGGTTTTTATACATTTTGAGCCTAATATAAAATGTTGTAGATGCAATACTCTGCAGGTTTCAAGCCTTTTGCTTCACAGCACGTGTGCTAGGACATGTCAGCGTAGAAGTGCTTCACGTMCTTATACATTTAAAACATTTAAAACATTGCTGAATACTTCTCTATTACATGTATGTACTTCAACCATAGGTGGCACCGCAGGTTCAAAAGTGGTGTGGCAAGAATTGTGTCTTTTTTCTTGGCCTAGAGTTTTTCCTGATCTCATGACCTGTTCAGGTAAAACTCTGGGTCCTATTCATAGGCTATGACAGGGTTCAATGTTAACCTTTTTTTTTATCACTGAACAGCATTCTTACATATGCCAATGCATTCTTARATTGGCCAACTATCTACTGGCCTAAATAGAATTTCTACTGGCCCGGACACAGTGTTGTTTTAAATGCATTGGGGTCATGCAGAGCCTACATATTGGCTGAAACAGAATCTGGGCTTACAGGAGACATTGAATATGGATATTTGCTCCTTTAAGCCTAGGAAGACGAGCTACATGGATTCTATGCTCAATGAACCATGCATGAGAGCACCAGCTGTTCCAGATGACTATGAAGTCGGAAGTTTACATACACCTTAGCCAAAGACATTTAAAATCAGTTTTCACAATTCCTGACATTTAATCCTAGTAAAAATTCCCTGACTTAGGTCAGTTAGGATGACCACTTTACTTTAAGAATGTGAAATGTCAGAATAATAGTAGAGAGAATGATTTATTTTAGCTTTTATTTCTTTCATCACATTCCCAGTGGGTCAGAAGTTTACATATACTCAATTAGTATTTGGTAGCATCGCCTTTAAATTGTTTAACTAGGGTCAAACATTTTGGGTTGCCTTCCACAAGCTTCCCACAATAAGTTGGGTGAATTTTGGCCAATTCCTTCTGACAGAGCTAGTGTAACTGAATCAAGTTTGTAGGCCTCCTTGCTCGCACACGCTTTTTCAGTTCTGCCCACAAATTTTCTATGGGATTGAGGTCAGGGTTTTTTGATGGCCACTCCAATACCTTGATTTTGTTGTACTTAAGCCATTTTGCCACAACGTTGGAAGTATGCTTGGGGTCATTGTCCATTTGGAAGATGCATTTTGCAACCAAGCTTTAACTTCCTGACTGATGTCTTGAGATGTTGCTTCAATATATCCACATACGTTTCCAGCCTCATGATGCCATCTATTTTGTGAAGTGCACCAGTCCCTCCTGCATCAAAGCACCCCCAAAACATGATGCTGCCACCCCCGTGCTTCATGGTTGGGATGGTGTTCTTTGGCTTGCAAGCCTCCCCCTTTTTCCTCCAAACATAACAGTGGTCATTATGGGCAAACAGTTCTATTTTGTTTCATCAGACCAGAGGAAATTTCTCCAAAATGTATGATCTTTGTCCACATGTGCAGTTGCAAACCGTAGTCTGGCTTTTTTATGGCGGTTTTGGAGCAGTGGGTTCTTCCTTGCTGAGTGGACCTTTCAGGTTATGTTGATATAGGACTCGTTTTACTGTGGATATAGATACTTTTGTACCTGTTTCCTCCAGCATCTTCACAAGGTCCTTTGCTGTTGTTCTGGGATTGATTTGCACTTTTCGCACCAAAGTACGTTCCTCTCTAGGAGACAGAACACGTCTCCTTCCTGAGCGGTATGGCGGCTGCGTGGTCCCATGGTGTTTATACTTGTGTACCATTGTGTGTACAGATGAACATGGTACCTTCAGGCGTTTGGAAATTGCTCCCAAGGATGAACCAGACTTGTGGAGGTCTACAATTGTTTTCTGAGGTCTTGGCTGAGTTCTTTTGATTTTGCCATGAATTCAAGCAAAGAGGCACTGAGTTTGAAAGTAGGCCTCGAAATACATCCACAGGTACACCTCTAATTGACTCAAATTATGTCAATTAGCCTATCAGAAMCTTCCAAAGCCATGACATCATTTTCTGGATTTTTCCAAGGTGTTTAAAGGCACAGTCAACTTAGTGTATGTACATTTCTGACCCACTGGAATTGTGATACAGTGAATTATAAGTGAAATTATCTGTCTGTAAATTAACAATTGTTGGAAGAATTACTTGCGTCATGCACAAAGTAGATAGGGAGGAGTCCTAACCAACTTGCCAAAACTATTTGTGGAGTGGTTGAAAAACGAGTTTTAATGCCTCCAACCTAAGTCTATGTAAACTTCCGACTTCAACTGTAGTTTTAATATGGATGTGAGTTAGCTCCCTCCTAATGTGAAATGGAAAAGGGTGGATCGATCCCTGCTCATATCCTCTTATAGGGTGCTACCTCTCTCCTCTCTTCTGAGTTAAGGAGGACGTGATGGAGGGATAGAAGGAGGGAGTGATAAATATTACACAGCTTCAATCCCTCCTCATATCCTCCTGTAGGGTGCTACCTTTCTCCTCTCTGCTGAGTTAAGGAGGACGTGATGGAGGGATAGCAGGAGGGAGTGATAGATATTACACAGCTTCAATCCCCCCTCATATCCTCCTGTAGGGTGTTACCTTTCTCCTCTCTGCTGAGTTAAGGAGGACATGATGGAGGGATTGAAGGAGGGAGTGATAGATATTACACAGCTTCTTTAATGTTCTCTGTAAATCCTGTGGGGAAATGACCCTGAAGCTGGTCACTGCCGTTTGTGACAGATAGGGGGGATTATGATGCTCTAGCCTGGCTCTCTTTCTCATTTCATCTAAAACCCATCATCAGGTATGACTAACCTGTCAGCGGCTCTGTAGTCTGGACTGAGGTGGACGCTGAGTCCCAAATGGCATGCTATTCCTATATATTACAGAGAGAGAGAGAGATGAGATGAGAGAGAGATGAGAGAGATCGAAATGTCTTTATTCTTTTGGAGCTTGTGAGAGTGTAATGTTTACTGTTCACTTTTTATTGTTTATTTCCCTTTTGTTTATCCAATTCATTTGCTTTGGCAATTTAAACATATGTTTCCCATGACAATAAGCCACTTGAACTGTATTGAGTTGATTTGAAATGAGAGCGCGCGAGAGAGAGAGAGAGAGACATTGTGATCATCTCGTCAAACCTGGAGGAAGAGTATCATGACACAAGACGAGACCCAAATGCAGACACAGGAGGCAGATGGTTGGAATTTAAGATGTTTAATGAATCTAAAGGGAATAGGCAAGAGAATGGTCGTGGATAGGCAAAAGGTCATAACCAGATCAGAGTCCAGGAGGTACAGAGTGGCAGGCAGCTCGAGGTCAGGGCAGGCAGAATAGTCAGGCAGGCGAGTACGGAGTCCAGAAGAGGCAAGGGTCAAAACTGGGAGGACTAGAAAAAGGAGAAAAGGCAAAGCAGGAGAATGGGAAAAAAACGCTGGTAGTCTTGGACATACAAGACGAACTGGCCACAGAGGACAGGAAACACAGGGATAAATACACTGGCACAGAGAGACAGGAAACACAGGGATAATACACTGGCACAGAGAGGACAGGAACACAGGAGATAAATACACTGGCACAGAGAGACAGGAAACACCGGGATAAATACACTGGCACAGAGAGACAGGAAACACAGGATAAATACACTGAGTAAAGAGAGACAGGAAACACAGGGATAAATACACTGGCTACAGAGAGACAGGAAACAAAAGGAGATAAATACACTGCACAGAGAGACAGGAAGACACAGGGATAAATACACTGGTACAGAGAGACAGGAAACACAGGGATAAATACACTGGTACAGAGAGACAGGAAACACAGGGATAAATTACACTGGCACAGAGAGACAGGAAACACAGGGATAAATACACTGGCACAGAGAGACAGGAAACACAGGGATAAATAACTGGCACAGAGAGACAGGAAACACAGGGATAAATACACTGGCACAGAGAGACAGGAAACCAGGGATAAATACACTGGCACAGAGAGACAGGAAACACAGGGAAAATACACTGGTACAGAGAGACAGGAACACCAGGGGTAATAATAACACATAGGCAGCACAGAGAAGACAGGAACACAGGAGTCCAAAAATCTACTGGTCACATAGCAGACAAGAATCACGATTAGAATGGATACAAAGCAGACACAAGTGGACAAACAGGGCAATTAGAGACGATACACAGGGAATAACATACCACTGACAGAGACAGGAAACACAGGGATAAATACACTGGACAGAGAGACAGGAAACACAGGGATAATACACTGGTAACTAGAGAACGGAAAAACACAGGTAAATAGTACTTCGGGATCACTGAGAGAGACAGGAAACAACAGGGATAAATATACCTAGTAACAGAGAGACAGGAAACAAAGGTAATACACTGGACAGAGAACAGGAAACACAGGGATAAATACACTGGTACAGAGAGACAGGAAACACAGGGATAAATACACTGGTACAGAGAGACAGGAAACACAGGATAAATACACATGGCCCAGAGAGACAGGAACACAGGGATAAATACACTGGCACAGAGAGACAGGAACACAGGGATAAATCACACTGGCACAGAGAGACAGGAAACACAGGGATAAATACACATGGCTACAGACACTGAGACGCACCTGCCAGGGTGTACAATCGATACTGAGGGACAGGTAAAACTTACACTGGACCAGAGAGACAGGAAACACCAGGATAAATACTACTGGTACAGAACGTAGAACTCTAATAGAGCCATCCACAGGTGGGAAATCAAATACTCACGCTGCACTAGAGATAGATCAGGAAAACACTAGTGAGATATTACAATACCACTGGCACCTAGGGAACGGTGAAACAATAAGGGATAAAATACACTAGTGCACAGAGTAGCACAGAATACACTAGTAGGGATCGAATGAAATCCACCCACACACTTGCATCGGAGAAGACAGGAAAATCGATTCGTTTGATTCGCCGTCTCCTTCTACCTAACAACTGGTGACAGACGTACAGTAAACACAGGATAGTGAAATTGAACACTATGGTACCGGACATAGATAGATCTCCCCTGTGGAAAGTATACAAAGACACGGTCACTAGTACGAGACCAGCCGAAACACAGGGTGACTGATTAGTCACACTCCCCCGAGTACAGTAGAGGAAGGGAAAACAATAGGGATGTTAGCATCTACTTAACCTTTACACTGGCACAGAGAGACAGGAAACTCTTAGGCGAAGACAGTTCTTGTAGAGCTTATCGTTTATCTGCTACAGAGAGGAGCAGGAGAAAAGGAGAGGCGATTAAATACCACTGGTACAGAGAGACAGGAGATACACAGCCAGGGTATTTAGCAGATATGCCATATCGGCACAGATGGGCCTGACGTGTCAGAAACACAGGATAAATGACACTGGGACTCAGTGAGTACCACATATACATGCGTAAACATGCATAGATGAATAGAATGATCACTGGCACAGAGAGACAGGAATAGTGTACCAGGGATAAATAATACACTGCACAGAGAGACAGGAAACACGGTGACCCATGTTAAAGATCAGCTTCATCTGCACAAGATAGATCAAGATGGGAGCGGAGATGGGATGGTAAGTCTACATCTGGTAGGCAGTCACCAATGTCATAATCAGCAGGGGATATCTCCAATTACTTCGACATTAATGCAGCGAAGTAGGAGACAGGGATAACGCATCAGGTGTGTGATAAATTAAGCACTGGCAAGCAGGAGTCAGGAATAGTCCCAACAGGGGTGATATCCCTCATCACTGAGTCAGACTCAGAGGAGACAGATAGATACACAGTGGCTCAAGGATACACTTTGTGCTACCACAGAGACAGTGGTACCCCACACGGCGTGTCGTCTATGAAAATACGACTGTAAGACATGGGGAGACAGGATAATTGGCGTGATGAATCTCTCACACTGGTGCAGAGTAGAACAGAACACATCGAGTGGTCATAAGGAATTTACACTGTACGAGAGACAGAAACACAGGAGTTAAATACATGCACAGAGAGGACAGAAAACACAGGGATTAAATATACTGGTACAGAGAACAGGAAACCACAGGGGATAATACACTGCACAGAGAGACAGGAAACACAGGGACAAATACACTGGCACAGAGAGACAGGAAACACAGGGATAAATACACTGGTACAGAGAGACAGGAAACACAGGGATAAATACACTGGTACAGAGAGACAGGAAACACAGGGATAAATACACTGGGGAAAACAAGCGACACCTGGAGGGGATGGAGACAATAACGAGGACAGCTGAAACAGATCAGGGTGTGACAGAAGAGATCCTTCCTTATGACCTCTGTCTCCAGTCGTTCTCAGCTGTCACACAACACAGTGGTATGGAGGTGTGTCATATGAAATGTACCCTGATAGATGACTGATGATAGCTCTGCCTCAGCCCTCTTACATACTACTGTCAACCCCAAACCATAAAGAGACAGTGCTATTTCCTTTCTCCCATCCCCTCTGGACCTGTGCTGTATGTGAAATGGCTTTTACAAACATGGTTAATCTTGGAGGGCGAGATCCTGGATGATACAGGTGACAGAAGCCTGGATGAACTCTTTCCATTACAGAGGATATTGTGAGGGTTTTTCTCCCATTTAGAACGGGGGCTGTTGGAATGAGAGAGTGAGGTTTTGATCTGAACAACAAGCAACAAGGGGAGGATTACACTCTATTGTTGAATGTTACAGACACTCTATACATCAAATATCATCTATTGGTGACAATTGCTTGTCCTCATTGTACAAAAGTTTGTATTCAAAATGAATTTCCATTACCATTCCATCTGTGTGGATTTGCTGTTGCTTCAGGCTATTCTCAAAACCTACACCCCAACCCAAGCACTCTGTTGTGCCTCCTCTGGTCTCTTGGCCCTCCCACCCCTACAGGGTGTCAGCTCCCACTCCCGCTCATCCAAGTCCAAGCTCTTCTCCATCCTAGCACCCCATTTGTGAACCATTTGTCCCGCTGATGTTAGGAAAGCAGAGTCCCTGGTCACCTCCCGAAAACGTCTGAAAACACTTTTTCACAAAGAGATATAACACTCGCACTTTCTACTGTAGTTCTAACTTTGCTGAAAGCTGCTTTACTGAGGAGAAACGTACTTCTGATATGTCCATGGCTGATATGTGGTTGCCTCACCTCATCTTAAGATGAGGTGAGACTGTAAGTCGCTCTGTATAAGAGAGTCTGCTAAACGACAAAAATGTAAACGATAACGATAATACAAGTTCTTTGAATTGAGAATTCTCTGTTCCTTTTTTCTATCGCTCTCTCCCATCTCTTTTTCTGTAGCTTATCACCATACACATACTGTACTTTATCCTCTCAGTGGATTGCTGCCTCGTATCCCTGGTGACCTCAGAGTAATACAAATCAGCATAGGCACAGACAAACAGGCCCACTTAACCTTACAATAAAGCCTGCTGCCTGTACATCCCTTCTCAAACACTGATCCTCAAGGTGTTTCTCCTCTGAGGTTCAGAGACACATCAGAACCCCTAAGGACTAGAATCCATGGTGTTCTGGAACAGAACCTTTGTGTGTGATAGACACATCAGAACCCCTAAGGACTAGAACCCATGGTGTTCTGGAACAGAACCTTTGTGTGTGATAGACACATCAGAACCCCTAAGGACTAGAACCCATGGTGTTCTGGAACAGAACCTCTGTGTGTGATAGACACATCAGAACCCCTAAGGAKTAGAACCCATGGTGTTCTGATATAGAACCTCTGTGTGTGATAGACACATCYGAACCCCTAAGGACTAGAACCCATGGTGTGCTGATATAGAACCTCTGTGTGTGATAGAAACATCAGAACCCCTATCAGTTTTTATAGTTCAGTTTGTCTGTAGTTCAGTTTGTTTGTAGTTTCCAGTTTGTCTGTAGTTCAGTTTGTCTGTAGTTTCAGTTTGTCTGTAGTTCAGTTTGTTTGTAGTTCAGTTTGTCTGTAGTTCAGTTTGTCTGTAGTTCAGTTTTTTTGTAGTTCAGTTTGTCTGTAGTTCAGTTTGTTTTGTAATTCAGTTTGTTTATAGTTCAGTTTGTTTTAGTTCAGTTTGTGTGTCTGTTAGTTCAGTTTGTCTTGTAGTTCAGTTTGTCTGTAGTTCAGTTTGTCTGTAGTTATCAGT
>NW_019942664.1:126971-142146 GCF_002910315.2 Salvelinus sp. IW2-2015 | reverse complement strand
GCTACGGACTAGAACCCATGGTGTTCTGATATAGAACCTCTGTGTGTGATAGACACATCAGAACCCTAAGGACTAGAACCCAGGTGTTCTGATATAGAACCTCTGTGTGTGTGATAGACGCATCAGAAATCCCGAAGGACTAGAACCCATGGTGTGCTGATATAGAACCTCTTGTGTGTGATAGAAGCATCAGAATCCAAAGGAATGAAACCATGGTGTTCTAGAAAGAACCTCTGTGCGTGCAGAAACATCAGAATCCCTAAGGAATAGAACGCATGATGTTCTGGAACAGAACCTCTGTGCGTGATAGAAGCATCAGAACCCTAAGGAATAGAACACATGATGTTCTGGAACAGAACCTCTGTGCATGACAGAAACATCAGAACCCCTAAGATAGAACACATGATGTTCTGGAACAGAACCTCTGTGTGTGACAGAAGCATCAGAACACCCTAAGGAATAGAACACATGATGTTCTGGAACAGAACCTCTGTGCGTGACAGAAACATCAGAACCCCTAAGGAATAGAACACATGATGTTCTGGAACAGAACCTCTGTGCGTGACAAGAAGCATCAGAACCCTAGGAATAGAACACATGATGTTCTGGAACAGAACCTCTGTGCGTGACAGAAACATCAGAACCCCTAAGGAAATGAACACATGATGTTCTGAAGAGAACTTCTGTGCGTGACAGAAACATCAGAAACCCTAAGGAATAGAAAACATGATGTTCGGAACAGAACCTTTGTGCGTGACAGAAACATCAGAACCCCTAAGGAATAGAACACATGATGTTCTGGAACAGAACCTCTGTGTGTGACCGAAGCATCAAAACCCCTAAGGAATAGAACACATGATGTTCTGGAACAGAACCTCTGTGTGTGACAGAAGCATCAGAACCCTAAGGAATAGAACACATGATGTTCTGGAACAGAACCTCTGTGTGTGACAGAAGCATCAGAACCCCTAAGGAATAGAACACAGATGTCTGGAACAGAACCTCTGTGTGTGATAGAAGCATCAGAACCCCTAAGGAATAGAACACATGATGTTCTGGAACAGAACCTCTATGTGTGATAGAAGCATCAGAACCCCTAAGAATAGAACACATGATGTCTGGAACAGAACCTCTGTGTGTGATAGAAGCATCAGAACCCCTAAGGAATAGAACACATGATGGAGGTTGATGGAAAGATTCCCGTCTCTCTGTCAGATATTGTCGAGACATATCTTTCACTCTATTTTGATTATTCATTCTTGAAAATTGTATTCTAAATATGTTATAATATGCCATGCATGTTTTCCAAAATGTTGACAGTATTAGATTCTGGGTACTGATAGACATGAAAAAGTAACACGTGAATATTGTAAGTTGCCTCTACCACTTCTCTCTCCCGGATCCGGGATCCTCCTCATCAAAAGCTGACTAGCATAGCCTAGCCTAACGGGATAGGGATATTATATAATATAATTTTCATGAAATCACAAGTCCAATACAGCAAATGAAAGAAAACATCTTGTGAATCCAGCCATCATTTCCGATTTTTTAAAGTTTTACAGCGAAAACACAATATGTATTTCTATTAGCTAACCACAATAGCCAAAGACTCAACCGCATATTTTCACCATGTTTCTACCGCATAGGTAGCTATCACAAAACCGACCAAATAGAGATATAATTAGTCACTAACCAAGAACAACTTCATCAGATGACAGTCTTATAACATGTTATACAATACATTTAGTTTTTGTTCGAAAAATGTGCATATTTGAGGTATAAATCATAGTTTTACATTGCAGCTACCATCACAAATAGCACCGAAGCAGCCAGAATAATTACAGAGAGCAACGTTAAATACCTAAATACTCATCATAAAACATTTATGAAAAATACATGGTGTACAGCAAATGAAAGATAAACATCTTGTGAATCCAGCCAATATTTCAGTTTTTTTAAGTGTTTTACAGCGAAAACACAATATAGAATTATATTAGCTTACCACAATAGCTAAACACACAAATGCATTTATTCACCGCAAAAGGTAGCTATAGCAAAAAACAGCAAAAGATATAAAATTAATCACTAACCTTGAACAACTTCAATCACCGAGAAGTATACATCAGTCTGAGACCCAACCAATATACCACAATCGAGTATCGTACGAATCAAAAAGCTTAGTGTCCTTATATGCTTCAAAACCATTGTGCTATGATTAGAGCTCACCAAATCCACCTGTAGTTCAGTTTGTCTGTAGTTCAGTTTGTTTGTAGTTCAGTTTGTTTGTAGTTCAGTTTGTTTTGTAGTTCAGTTTGTCTGTCTGTTTTCTTTTCATTCTACAAGTTAAGAAATGTGTTGTTGATATCTCTTCACGTGCAACAGCAGAACACTTCAGATGGAGGTATATTGTACGAGGAATATTTCCTCCTTTGTACCTGGAAAGGAAAGAAAGAGAACAAACTGAACACAGGGATTCAACAACTGTCTTCTATAATTGAAAAGTGGGAGTGAGAAACTGCAGATGGTGGGCTTTTAACATTGACGAGGCATGTGTGGATCCCAGGGTCTGCCCTACATACAGTAGCAGTCAAAAGTTTGGACACACCTACTCATTCCAGTGTTTTTCTTTATTTGTACTATTTTCTACATTGTATAATAATAGTCTAGACATCAGGAAATAACACATATGGAATCATGTAGTAACCTAAAAAGTGTTTGGTTAAACAAATCAAAATATATTTTATATATGAGATTGCTAAAAAGTGTTAATGCAATGACGAGAAGTCTATGGGTATCTGGTAGCAGATACGCTAACGCTAGTTAGCATTTGCTCAGAAAACTACCTCTAACTTCCTTCATACTGGACTTGGTATCCAGAAGTTCATCTGACTAAATGCCAAATCCCGAAGTATCCTTTTACCACAGACCCTGACAGATAGGGTAAGGGTTAACGTGGACCTGACAGATAGGGTAAGGGTTAACGTGGACCTGACAGATAGGGTAAGGGTTAACGTGGACCTGAAAGATAGGGTAAGGGTTAACGTGGACCTGACAGATTGGGTAAGGGTTAACGTGGACCTGACAGATTGGGTAAGGGTTAACGTGGACCTGACAGATAGAGTAAGGGTTAACGTGGACCTGACAGATAGGGTAAGGGTTAACGTGGACCTGACAGATAGAGTAAGGGTTAACTTGGACCTGACAGAAAGGGTAAGGGTTAACGTGGACCTGAAAGATTGGGTAAGGAGCAACCCTAGGTTGACATTTAGGATGTGAATAGATAGATAGTAGTTCTGACTGTGTCAACCATGTTTCAGGGATTCTCCTTCATACAAACATGCTGGTTGGTGTAGGTAAGGGCCAATGGGGAGATGCTATTCACATTGTAATCTGAATTGTATGCAGGTTGAAATACCATAAAATACGAGCCGATGCCATTTCCAACATTGATGTGACATTTTCTGTAGAAGAGAGGATTGCTATMATGCGTCCCAAATGGCACCCTATTRCCTACACGGTGCGTTACTTTTCACCAGAGCCCTATGGGCCCGTCTCAAAGTAGTGCACTATATAGGGGATAAGGTGCTATTCGGGACGTAGCTGTAGTATGGAGACGGAGCTGTCCTTATTTATCTGACAACTGCTTTTGACGTGATTGTTTCCCCATTGGTTAACCAAAAGAGGAATGGTAAAATGTAGTCTAAATATGCCATTTTCGCATTTTCCACTTCCCTGCTGACAATCAGCACTAAAGTACTACTTTATCTTCTATCACGATGAAAACCACGGGCAGGTCCGTCTATCCCATGGGGATCTACCCGGCGGCGTCCCAAATGACATCATTGCCACCTTCATAGTGCACTACCGTTGACCAAAGCCCATATGGACCCTGGTCAAAAGTAGTACACTGTAAAATGAATTAGGTTGCCATTTGGGAGTCAGTACCCAATCTTCAATGTAGAAACAACACATTATTGTGGTCCATCTTCTCATTCTGATTTTCACTGGGAGAACATTTGTTCATTTTGTATTTAAAGTGAATGGGAGGAGGTAGAGGAGGCCTCACACTAGAAGATGCTAAATACTTAGAGACCACAGTTGATTGCTTTCAGTCCATAGTTTGTAACTACTACTATTGACCAGATTTGGCACCCTATTCCCTAGATAGTGCACTACTATTGTCCAGAGTTGGCTCCCTATTCCCTAGATAGTGCACTACTATTGATCAGAGTTGGCACCCTATTCCCTGTATAGTGCACTACTATTGATCAGAGTTGGCACCCTATTCCCTAGATAGTGCACTACTATTGACCAGAGTTGGCACCCTATTCCCTGTATAGTGCACTACTATTGACCAGAGTTGGCACCCTATTCCCTAGATAGTGCACTACTATTGACCTGCATGTACTATATAGGGAATCGTTTGCCATTTCGTACGCAAACTACGTCTGTCACTGGGTGGCTGGTTTGTTTGATAACAAATAATACAACCAATAGCTAGCTAACCTAAATGAAGTGAGACTAACCTGCCTGCACAGCAGATTCTCTAAAATGAGAAAGGTTACTTCAAGAAGGGTGGCGAACAAGAATGAGAAAATAAAAAGCGTGAAATATGTGACAAGAATGTATCACATCTCTATGCAAATTTTTTTGGGGATATTATGAGGAAGTGGATAGAATCTTGTTTCTTATGATTATTAGTGAAATTAACACATTTTGTAAGACTATAAATGACCAACCACCCAGTTTATAAATAGGTATTTTCCTCTACTTTTAAGAGGAGCTAGCTACTGTACAGGTAGACTTCCAGCAATTGCTCTAAGCTGACAATATGCTAACTTCAATCTCCGAACTACACAGAGTGTCACGCCCTGACCTAAGAGAGACGTTTTATTTCTCTATTTGGTTTGGTCAGGGTGTGATGTGGGGTGGGCATTCTATGTTTTGTTTTCTATGTTTCTTTATTTCTATGTTTTGGCCGGGTATGGTTCTCAATCAAGGACAGCTGTCTATCGTTGTCTCTGATTGGGAACCATACTTAGGTAGCCCTTTTTCCCTCCTTTCAGTGTGGGTAGTTAAATTTGTTAGAGGCTGCGTAGCCCTGTTAAGCTTCACGGTCGTTTGTATTGTTTATTGTTTTTGTTGGCAACATTATCCAAATAAAAAGTAATGTACACTCACCACACTGCGCTTTGGTCTTCCTTCAACGACGGCCGTGACACAGAGACATAAAACAAAATGGTATCCATGATTCTGGGTAAGTAGATAAACAACCTACATCTTGAAATCTCGAAATATCCATTTAAACCTCAAATACATTGCATTGTGGGAAAGTTCTCCTGCCACAAGTTGATCAAAGTAAGATGATTTAGAATAGCTGTTCACAAAGGTTATCTTGGAAGGGATGTGAATACAACACTAATTTCGTAAGGACGCCACCCAGTGTTCTCACTATTGCTCCCTATCTTTCATATCACAGATTGTAAATTATTATCAAAAATTCTGTCATCCTGTCTCAAAACGTATTTACCCAATTTGGTACATCTGGAACAAAGCGGGTTTCCCTTTTTTTTTATTATCCTCAGATAACCTCCGTCGTCTATTACATATCTGACATGCTTCWTCAGAAACCCAAGCTCCTTGGGCTGTTCTATCTCTCAACACAGAAAACAAGCTTTTCATAGAATAGAATGGTCATATCTTTTGATAGAATAMAATGATCATATCTTTTGATAGAATGGTCATATCTTTTGATAGAATGGTCATATCMTTTGATAGAATGGTCATATCTTTTGATAGACTAGAATGGTCATATCTTTTGATAGACTAGAATGGTCATATATTTTGATAGAATAGAATGGTCATATCTTTTGATAGAATAGAATGGTCATATCTTTTGATAGAATAGAATGGTCTGTCTTGGAACATATGGGACTTYGCTCCAATATCATTAATATGATTAAAATACTATATGCCAATCCCTCAGCCATASTAATAACAGGCCGTACCTGCACTGTTCCGTTCAGAATAACTAGAAGTAGCAGGCAAGGTYATCCCATCTCACCTCTCCTATTGTCCCAGACAATTCAACAATCGAAAGAAATTACACCAATATCTGTCAATTCTACAAATCACGTCATCCCATTATACACCGYCGATATCTTACTTTAATCTAGACAATGTATCTCAATCCCTCCCAAACGCATTGAAGATAATGATAAATTCAGCTCCATCTCATGTTTAAAAGCAAATCTAACCAAATCAGCTCTAATGCCTGTCAGAACCTCGATGGAGGACTCCATCTCTACTTATGGAAACACAATCCTTTTTCATTTTAAATATTTGGGATTAGATATATTTCCTCCCTTAGATAAC
Organism: Salvelinus sp. IW2-2015; assembly: GCF_002910315.2. Lineage (NCBI taxonomy): Eukaryota > Metazoa > Chordata > Actinopteri > Salmoniformes > Salmonidae > Salvelinus > Salvelinus sp. IW2-2015. The sequence continues at coordinate 135,771 of NW_019942664.1, read as the reverse complement.
ACCACTGCCAGGGGGTCAAATCAACTCAATCCGATCTCAGTAAATGGACTAACATCCCAGCTGCTTTTACACTAGAACCGCCTGGCCTTTGAGCCTATAAGAACCCGCTACGGAACACTGAGAATGTTGCCGGGGGCGTCTCCTTTAGTATACGCATCAAGATGCATATCAACCTGCAAGGTGCGCAAACATAAGCACCAAGGCTTGATAAATAGTGCATAAACAATTGTAAACCATGAATTTCATGAAGCAATATTCATGGGAATACTGTATACCCATGTAAAAAAAACAATAGTTGTTTAGAACATAATAGGATTTTCATTAGCTTATGTTTCTCTAGGCTATAAGTGAAAAAACGAAAACAGCTAGTTCCAAGTTCATCACAAAGAAGTCCATTATCATTTTGTTTTGTCAGGTCTAAAGCAACATTGTGTGCAATAGGAACATATATTTAATAGAAAACAGAATAGCATATTCTAAGTTTATTATGTTACTAGTCTTTGTTTAGTAGCAATGCTGCAGCGCTAGTGGCCATGTGCTGAACGCATGGACAGCACGGATATTCTTTGAAAAAAGTGAAGTTTGGAAATATAGCTGCACCTATTGAATTTTGAGAGTTATTTGACAAAGGGAAGTGTCTTAGAAACTGTAGATTATGCACTTTCTGATACGATATAGAGTATATACCTGCATGCTACTCTGCATGCGTGTTCTGATACGATATAGAAATCAAAATGTTTTACCTGCATGCGACTCTGAAGGAGGATTTGATAAAGCGATTGGTCATTTCCCTGCATCTGTCCATTACAAGCTGCACCCAAATTATAATATGCTTCAGACTATTGTTCGTTTATTCTTGTCTTTAATTAACTTCTTATGGCTGCAGGGTCAGTATTGAGTAACTTGGAAAAATGTGCCCATTTCAAACGGCCTCGTACTCAATTCTTGCTTGTACAATATGCATATTATTATTACTATTGGATAGAAAACACTCTCTAGTTTCTAAAACCGTTTGAATTTTTTCTCTGAGTGAAACAGAACTCCTTCTGCAGCCCACTTCCTGACAGGAAGTGAGATTTCTGAAATCGAGGTCTCTGTTCAAAGGCTTGCCTATAAATGGGCATGATACGTATTGGTATACATACACGTCATACACCTTCCCCTAGATGTCAAGAGGAAGTGAGAGAAGAGCATACTCCTCACCTGTGATTACTTCTCTACCTGATTGATTCTCCTCTTACCTGATGATACTCTCTACTGAGATACTCCTCATACCTGATGATACTCCTTACTGATGATACTTCTCTACCTGATGATACTCCTCTACCTGATGATACTACTCTACCTGATGATACTCCTCTACCTGAATGATACTTCTCTACCTGAGATACTCCTCTACTGGATGATACTCCTCTACCTGATGATACACTCTACCTGATGATACTCCTCTACATTCCCTGATGATACTCCTCTACCTGATGATACTCTACCTGATGATGATTCTCCTCTACCTGATGATACTCCTCTACCTGATGATACTCTCTACCTGATGATACTCCGCCTACCTGATGATACTCCTCTAACCTGATGATACTCCTCTACCTGATGATACTCCTCTACTGATGACTCTCCTCTTACCTGATGATACTCCTCTATGATGATCTCCTCTACCTGATGATACTCCTCTACCTTGATGATTACTCCTCTACCTGATGATACTCCTCTACCTGATGATACTCCTCTACCATGATGATACTCCTCTTACCTGATGATACTCCTTTCTACCTGATGATAATCTCTTACTGATGATACTCCTCTACATGTCCCTGATGATACTCTCTACCTGATGATACTCCTCTACCTGATGATACTCCTCTACTGATAACTACGATGATACTCTCTACTCCGATGATACTCCTCTACCTGATGATACTCCTCTACCTGATGATACTCCTCACCTGCATGATACTCCTCTACTGATGATACTCCTCGACCTGATAACTCCTCTACCTATGTGGACTCCTCTACCTGATGATACTCCTCTACCTGATGACACTCCTCTACCTGATGATACTTCCTCTACCTGATGATACTCCTCTAATTCCCCTGAATGATACTCCTCTACCTGATGATACTCCTCTACCTGATATACTCTCTACCTAATGATACTCCTCTACCTGATGATACTCCTCTAAAACCTAATCTACTCCTCTACTGATGATACTCTCTACCTGATGATACCCTCTACCTGATGATACTCCTCTACCTGATGATACTCCTCTAGCCTGATGATTTCTCTACTGATGATACTCCTACCCTGATGAACTCCTCTACCTGATGATACTACTCTCACCTGATGATACTCCTTACTGATGATACTTCTCTACTGATGATACTCCTCTACTTTGATGATACTCCTCTACCTGATGATACCTCTACCTGATGATACTTCCTCTCACCTGATGATACTCCTCTACCTGATGATACTTACTCTACCTGATGATATCCTCTACTGATGATAACCCTCACCTGATGATACTCCTCTACTGATGATACTCCTCTACCTGATGATACTCCTCTACCTGATGATACTCCTCTACCTGATTGATACTCCTCTACCTGATGATCTCCTCCTACCTGATGATACTCCTCTACTGATGATCCTCTACCTGATATACTCCTCTACCTGATGATACTCCTCTACCTGATGATACTCCTCTACCTGATGATACTTTCTACCAACCTGATGATACTCCTCTACCTGATGATACTCCCTACCTGATGATAATCCTCTACCTGATGAACTCCTCTACATTCCCCTGATGATACTCCTCACCTTATGTACTACTCTACCTGATATACTCCTCTACCTGATATACTCCTCTACCTGATGATACTCCTCTACCCTGGACTCTCTACTGATGTACTCCTCTAACCTGAATGATACTCTTCTACCTGATGAGTACCGGCTCCTGATGAATATCAACTGGATGATGTCACTTACCTCTACCTGATGATACTCCTCCACCGTGATTTTACTGATATACTCCTCTACCTGATGATTACTCCTCTACCTGAATGATACTCCTCTACCTGATGCACATCCTCAACCCTATTATCTCGCGATGATCGCAATTCCCCTGAATACTCCTCTACCTGAATGATACTCCTCTACCTGATGATACTCCACTACCTAGATAACTCCTCTACCTGATTGAACTCCTCTACCTCATGATACTCCCTCTACCTGATGATACTTCTCTTACCTGATGATACTCCTCTACCTGATGATAACCTCTACCTGATGATACTCCTCTACTGATGATACTCCTCTACCCTGATGATACTTCCTCTACCTATGATTACTCCTTCATACCTGATGATGCTCCTCTCCGATGATACGCCTACTCTACCTTATATAACTCTACCTGAATGATACTCTCTACCTGATGATACTCCTCCCCTGAATGAATACTTTCCCTGTAATTACTCCCATGATGAATACTCACTCTGACTGATGATTACTTCTCTTAACCTGATGATTTACTCCTCACCTGATGATACTCCTCTACCTGAGTGATACTCCTTACCTGATTGAACTTCATCCTACCTGATGATACTCCTCTACCCGATGATACTCCTCTAATCCCTGATGTCATTACCTATGATCCTCTCTACCCATCGTCCCCTACTTATATCCTCTACCTGATGATACTCCTCTACCCGATGATACTCTCTACCATGATTACTCCCTCTCTTACCACTGATGATACTCCTCTACCTGATGATAACTTCCTCTACCTGATGATCTCCGTCTACCTGATGATACACATCCTACCTGATGATTACTTCTCTCATCCTGATGATGACTTCCTCTACCCTGATGATTACTCCTCTACCCGATGATAACTCCTCTACCCTGATATACTCCTCTACCTGATGATACTCCTCTACCTGATGATCTCCTCTACCGAATGTATCTCCACCTTGAATACTCCTCTACCTGATGATACTCCTCTACCTGATGATATCCTCTACCTGATGATACTCGCCTACCTATGCATTCTCCTCTTACCTGATGATACCAACCTCACCTGATTGATACTTTAACCTCTAACTGAACTGATTCTCCTCTACGGATGTACCTCTCTGATTATACTCCTCTACCTGATGATACTTCCTCGTACCTTGATGATTACTCCTCTACCTGATTGATACTCACTCTACCTGATATACTCCTCTACCGATGATACTCCTCTACCTGATGATACTTCTCTACTGATGATACTCCTCTACTGATGATACTACTCTACCGATGATACTCCTTACCTGATATACTCCTCTACCTGATGATATTTGTGCTCGCGTCACCTGATGATACTTTTCTACCTGATGATATCCTCTACCTGATGATACTCTCTACCCTCTACCTGATGATACTCCTTACATTCCCCTGATGATACTCCTCTACCGATGATACTACTCTACCTGATGATACTCCATACTGATGAGACTCCCTCCTAGATGATACTCCTCTACCTGATATATCCTCTACCTGATGATACTTCTCTACCTGATGATTCTCCTCTACTTGATGATACTCCTCTACCTGATGATACTCCTCTACTGATGATACTCCTCTACCTGATGATACCCTCTACCTGATGATACTTCTCTACCTGATGATGCTCCTCTACCTGATGGATACTCACTCTACCTGATGATACTCCTCTACCTGATGATACTCCTTACCTGATATACTCCTCCACCTGAATGATACTTTTCTACCTGATGATACTCCTCTACCTGATATACTCTCTACCTGATGATACTCCTCTACCTGATGATACTCCTCCACCTGATGATACTTTTCTACCGTATGATACTCCTCTACCTGATGATTACTCATCTACCTGATGATACTCCTCTACCTGATGATACTCCTCTACATTCCCCTGATGATACTACTCTACCTGATGATACTACTCTACCTGATGATACTCCTCTACCTGATGATACTCCTCTACCTGATGATACTCCTCTACCCGATGATACTCTTCTACCCGATGCATACTCCCTACCTGATGACTCTCCTCTACCTGATGATACTCCTCTACCTGATGATACTCCTCCACCTACTGTATGATACTCCTCTACCTGATGATACTCCTCTACCTGATGATACTCCTCTACATTCCCCTGATGATACTCCTCTACCTGATGATACTTCCTCTACCTGATGATACTCCTCTACCTGATGATACTCCCTCTACCGGATGATACTCCTCTACCTGATGATACTCCTCTACCTGATGATACTCCTCACCTGCTGATACTCCTCTACCTGATGATACTCCTCTACCTGATGATACTCCTCTACCTGATGATACTTCCTCTACCTCAATGTTACTCCTCTACCTGATGATACTCCTCTACCTAGATACACCCTCTACCTAAATACTCCTCTACATTCCCCTGTATATCTACTCCTCTACCTGATGATACTCCTCTACCTGTGATACTCCTCTACAACTCTACCGATGATGTACTCCTCTACCGATGTACTCCTCTACCCGATGATACGATACTCTCTACCTGATGATACTCCTCTACATCCCCTGATGATACTCCCTCTACCTGATGATACTTCTCTACCTGATGATACTCCTCTACCCGATGATACTCCTTCTACCGATGATACTTCTGATATCCTGATGATACTCCGCTACCTGATGATACTCCTCTACCGAGTGATACTCCTCACTGATGATACTCCTCTACCTTGATGATGACTCCGTCTACCTGGGATTGAGTACTCTCTACTGATGATGTGCCCTCTTACCCTGACTGATGATACTCCTCTACCTGATGATACTTCTCTAGCTGATGATTCTCCTCTACCTGATGATACTCCTCTACCTGATTAACTCCTCTACCTGATGATACTTCTCTACCTGAATGATTCTCCTCTACCTGATGATACTCCTCTACCTGATGATACTCCTTTACCTGATGATACTCCTCTACCTTGATGATACTTCTCTACCTGATGATAACTCCTCTACCTGATGATACTACTCTACCTGATGATACTCCCTACTATTAATCTCCGCTGATGATACTCCTCTACCTTGATATTACTCCTCTACCTGATGATCACACTTCTACCTGAGTGAATACTCCTCTACATTCCCCTGATAACTCCTCTACCTGATATACTACTCTACTGATTTCCTGAGCCTGGATGATACTCCTCTACCTGATGATACTCCTACCCTGATGATACTCCTCTACCTGATGATACTCCCTCTATACCTGATGATACTCCTCTACCTGATGATACTCCTCTACTGATATTCCTCTACCTGATATACTCCTCTAGCTGATTATTCCCCTCTACCTGAATGATTACTCCTCTACCTGATGATACTTCCTCTAACTGATGATACTCCTCTACCTGATGAACTTTTCTACCAGATGATACTCCTCTACTGATGATCCCACCTGTGATACTCCTCTACCTGATGATACTCCTCTACGATTCCCCTGTGATACTCCTCTACCTGATATACTACTCTCTACCTGATGATACTCTCTACCTGATGATACTCCTCTACCCGATGATTACTCCCTCCGATGATACTCCTCTACCTGATGATCTCTCTACCTGATGATACTCCTCTACCTGATGATACTCCTCTACCTGATGATACTCCTCTACCTGATGATACTCCTCTACTGATGATTCTCCTCTGATATACCCCTGTGATGACTCCTCTACCTGATGATACTCCTCACCTGATGATCCTCTACCTGATGATATCCTCTACAATACTCCTCTACCTGATGTACTCCTCCTACCTGATGATACTCCTCTACCGATGATACTCCTCTACCTGATGAACTCCTCTACCTGATGATACTCCTCTACCTGATGATACTCCTCTACCCTAATGATACTCCTCTACCTGATAATACTCCTCTACCTGATGATACTCCTCATACCCTGATATAAACTCCTCTACCTGATATACTCCTCTACCTGATGATACTCCTCTACCCTGATGATACTCCTTCTACCTGATTGATACTCCTCTACCTGATAACTCCTTACCTATTGATTACTCCTCTACCCTAATATACTCCTCTACCCGATGATACTCCTCTACCTGATGATACTCTCTACCTGATGATACTCCTCTTACTGATGATACTCCTCTACCTGATGATACCCCTCTACATTCCCCTGTATAACTCCTTACCTGATGATACTTCTCTACCTGATTGATCTCTACCTGCTGATACTCCTCTACCTGATATACTTCTCTACCTGATGATACTCTCTACCTGATTGATACTCCTCTACCCGATGATACTCCTCTACCCGATGATACTCCTCTACCTGATGAACTCCTCTACCTGATGAACTCCTCTACATTCCCTGATGATACTCCTCTACCTGATTGATACTACTCTACCTGATGATACTCCTCTACCTGATGATACTCCTCTACCTGATGATACTTCCTCTAACCCGATGATACTCCTCTACCCTTATACTCCTCTACCGATTTGATTACTCCTCTACCTGATGATACTCCCTCTCACCTGATGATACTCCTCTACCTGATGATACTCCTCTACCTGATGATACTCCTCTACATTCCCCTGATGATACTCCTCTACCGATATACTACCGATGATACCTCTACCTATGTACTACCTGATGATCTCCTCTACATTCCCCTGATGATACTCCTCTACCTGATGATACTCCTCCACCTGATGATACTCCTCTACCTGATGATACTCCTCTACTGATGATACTCCTCTACCTCATGATACTCCTCTACCTGATGATACTTCCTCTACCTGATGATACTCCTCTACCATGCCCCTGATGATACTCCCTACCTGATGATACTCCTCACCTTGCATGATAACTCTCTACCTTGATGATTCTCCTCTACATTCCCCTGATGATACTCTCTACCTGATGATACTCCTCCACCTGATGATACTGCCTCTACCTGATGATACTAGTCTACCTTGATGATACTTCCTTCTACCTGATGATTATCCTCTACTCATGTTTACTCCTTCTACCTGATGATGAGCGTGCTCGTGGTACCTGATGATACTCCCTACCTAATGATACTCCTCTACCTACATGTTTAACTCCTCATACCTGATGATACTACTTACGTGGGATGATGTATCCTCTACCTGATGCATTACTCCTCTAACCTAAGTGATACTCCTCTACCTGATGATACTCCTCTACCTAATGATACTCCTCTACGTGATGATACTCCTCTACCTAATGATACTCCTCTACCTGATGATACTTCTCTACCTCATGATACCTCTCTACCTGATGATACTTCCTCTACCCGATGATACCTCTACCCGATGATAACTACTCTACCTGATGATACTCCTCTACCTGATGATACTCCTCTACTGATGATACTCCTCTACCTAATGATACCTCCTCTACCTGATGGAAAACTCCTCTACCTGATTGATAACCTCTCTACCTTTGATATACTCCTCTACCTGATGATACTCCCCTCTACATGATGATATCACTCTACCTGATGATACTCTCTACCTGTTGAAATACTCCTTCTACCTGATTGTACTCCTCTACCTGATATAACTCCTCTACCTGATGATAATCCTCTACCTGGATGTGGATACTCCCTTACGCTGATGGATACTCCTCTACCTGATGCTACTCCTCTACAGTTCCCCTGATGATACTTCCTCTACCTGATGATACCTCTCTACATTTTCC
>NW_019942664.1:114418-126946 GCF_002910315.2 Salvelinus sp. IW2-2015 | reverse complement strand
AAATGAATGGATTATCTTGGTCTGAAGTGGAATAAATCCTCTTGGAATAAGTTGTCCGCCATTTCCTGTTTTTTCGAAAGCGCGAAGTTGGACTGGAATCGCCTTCTGGAAAGCCGTCGTTATAGGCGAATACTATCTCCGGCTTTGATTTTATTTGATACATACAATATCATCGTAAAGTATGTTTTTTCAATATAGTTTTATTAGATTATTGAAATTTATTCGGGACATTAGGCGTGTTGCGTTGTCTGCTTTTGTTCAGGATGGAGAGCTTCGTGCCACTTGGCTAGTGTGCTTGCTAATTCAAGAGGGAAAGAGGTCGTTCTAAACCCAAACAAAGACGGTTCTGGACAAAGGACCCTTGTACACATTCTGATGGAAGATCAGCAAAAGTAGACCCATTTTGGGATGTTATTTCATATATCTGTCGAACTGTGCTATCGCTACCGGTTGCATTGAATCAATGTTGTTGTGTGTTAGTTATTGTAGTAAGCTAATATAACGCTATATTGTGTTTTCGCTGTAAAACACTTAAAAATCGGAAATATTGGCTGTATTCACAAGATCTTTGTCTTTCATTTACTATACACCATGTATTTTCAGAAATGTTTTACGATGAGTATTTAGGTATTTAACGTTGTGTCTGTAATTACTCTGGTTGCTTCGGTGCTATTTCTGACGGTAGCTGTGATGGTAGCATCAAATTAAACTGATTTATACCTCAAATATGCACATTTTTCGAACAAAACATAGATTTATTGTAACATGTTATAGACTGTCATCTGATGAAGTTGTTTCTAGGTTAGTTTGGTTGGACTTGGTTAGTTAGGTTGGCTTTGTGCATGCTACCTGTACTGTGAAAAATGTCTGTCCTTTTTTCTATTTGGTGGTGAGCTAACATAAATATACGTGTGTTTCGCTGTAAAACATTTAAAAATCGGACATGTTGGCTGGATTCACAAATGTTTATCTTTCAAATGCTGTATTTGGACTGTTAACTTCTACCGCCTCAGAAAACCCGGATCCGGGAGCACCCCCCACCCCCCCACCAGTAAAAAAGCTGAATAGCATAGCTAGCATAGCGTCACAAGTAAATAGTAGCATCTAAATATCATTCAATCACAAGTCCAAGATACCAGATGAAAGATCCACTTCTTGAATCCAGCAATCATTTCTGATTTTAAAATGTTTTACAGGAAGACACAATATGTAAATCTATTAGCTAACCACGTTAGCAAAAGACACCATTTTTCTTTGTCCACCATTTTTTCTCTCCACCATAGCTATCACCAATCGGCAAATAAAGATATTGATAGCCACTAACCAAGAAAAACCTCATCAGATGACAGTCGATAACATATTTATTGTATAGAATGGTTTTGTTAGAAAAATGTGCATATTTCAGGTAGAAATCATAGTTTACAATTGCACCCACCATCACAACTCGACTAGAATAAATACAGAGAGCAACGTGTATTACCAATTTACTCATCATAAAACATTTCATAAAAATAGACAAAGCATAGCAATGGAAAGACACAGATCTTGTGAATTCAGACAATATTTCAGATTTCTAAGCGTTTTACAGCGAAAACACAATAAATCGTTATATTAGCATACCACATGTGCAAACGTACCCCAGCATGAATTCAAGGCAACGGACGAAAGTTATGATCACCAAAATATATACATTTTTTCACTAACCTTCTCAGAATTCTTCCGATGACACTCCTGTAACATCATATTACAACATAACATATAGAGTTGTTCGAAAATGTGCATATTTAGCCACAAAAAACGTGGTTATACAATGAGAATGTAGCAAAACTGCCTGAAAATGTTGGGCGCCATCTTTGAGAGTGATCTAGTCTAATCGATAACTAATCATAAACTTGACTAAAAAATACAGGGTTGACAGGAATCGAAAGACAAATTAGTTCTTAATGCAATCGCTGACTTACATTTCTAAAATTACACTTACTGTGCAATACCGGGTCCGCCAAAGCGAAGATCTTCTCTCTTTCTGATGATACTCCTCTACATTCTCCTGATGATACTCTTCTACATCCCCCTTATTGTAATGCTCATAATTTATAATCTCAGGCTTTGTCCGAAATGGCCCTATGAACCCTGCTCAAAAGTAGTGCACTATTTAGGGATTAGGGTGCCATTTGGGAGACAGATAATTCCTATTCAAGGTCAAGTCCCACTTGATATTGAAATAGTCAGCTATTAAAACCATGAAATACATTTCTCAGTCTTTGTGGGASAACGGACCAGATGGAGGTGTACAGCCTCTGAATCCTAGTCGCCTACTGCATTATGATCCGGATCAATAGGCTGCTACAGTCCAGTGGTTTTGCAATATGAAAAGCATTTCCTGAACATCATGCATCTAAGACATACATTATGTTAATTAAAGACATGTCAAGGGATAATTGAGGCTTTTGGTGTGAGGTGTTAAAGAAATTGTCAAAATAGTGCATGTTTGGCTCCGTAATAGCAGATTATCCTGAAAATAGACAGTTGGATTTACTCCTCTAGTCACAACAAGGTGTGAGATTCCTCAGTAATTGTGGCTTTGGCAGAGGTGGTTTTCAGTGGTTACGTGCCAAATGGCATCCTATTCCCTATGTAGTGCACTACTCTTGAACCCAATTGGCACCCTATTCCCTATATAGTGCACTACTTTTGACCCCAAATGGCACCCTATTCCCTATGTAGTGCACTACTTTTGAACCCAAATGGCACCCTATTCCCTATTATAGTGCACTACTTTTGACCCCAAATGGCACCCTATTCCTTATGTAGTGCACTACTTTTGACCAGAACTCTTTAGGTACATACAGGTTGCCATTTGGGGTGCATCCTCTGAGTCCTCAGATTGCCATCCATTCTCAAACCCAGAACAGCCAATCGACAACAGAATTGATTTCCTGATTAAAGTCCCGGCCCCTTCTATTGGCTAACAGGCCTTGGCGACATCATGATACATATCAGCATCAACATGGATACACACTGATGTTATGATAGGCCTAGCGGGCATAGGATGGTTGGGGCTCCAATAACAATACATGCTGTGGTTATTGTCAGGGTGTTTATTGTTATGATAGGTTACCTGGCCTGCGCGTAAATGTAGGCTTATCAAATGTGTCCAGTTGAGGGGAATCTGATACTCTTTCTGATTGTCTTAACTCACCATCACTGTGGAGCTTCTTTAAAAAGAAATTATCCTCATCTCAAAAAAGCAAGTAAACAAAGTGTGTTTTTATATCCACTGAGAATGAAAACAGTTCCTCAACTTAGCCTATTTGAAAAATCTTTCCAGCTCTCTCCCTTTCGACCACTCAGCATGAAAAGAGGGAAAAAAATGTCATGGGGAAAAAAAGCCAACCCGATGACTTCTTATCCCTTGCACAAATAGCCTACAGCTGTGTCCGCCTGTCCAGAGATCACAGTAACCGCAGTCGACTACGGTATTTTGGACTCAGTAATTGCAGAATAGCTGCAGTTACACTGCACCCTGACTGTAATCTTTCTTCATAAGGGCTCTGAGGTTCCCAGAATATTTTAGAGCAAGCTTCAGGCTGAACCCAAGTTAATAGTTGTCAGGCAGTCTATGTGTAGCTGGTGTCAAGCGCAGGACAGCAGATCTGAGTAAATAAACGTATTTTACTCAACATATAATAAATGCAATACAAAACCGAGCCAACAATAACAGACCTTCCTACATAGAAACAAACACTCACAAACAAACATGGTGGAACAGAGGGTTAAATAATGAACAGGTAATTGGGGGATTGAAACCAGGTGTGTAAGACAAAGACAAAACAAATGGAAAATGAAAAGTGGATCGCTGATGGCTAGAAGGCTGGTGACGTCGACCGCCGAACACCGCCCGAACAAGGAGAGGCACCCTATTCCCTATGTAGTGCACTACTCTTGACCCTAAATGGCACCCTATTCCTTATGTAGTGCACTACTCTTGACCCCAAATGGCACCCTATTCCCTATATAGTGCACTACTTTAGACACCAAATGGCACCCTATTCCCTATATAGTGCACTACTTTAGACACCAAATGGCACCCTATTCCCTATATAGTGCACTACTCTTCACCCCAAATGGCACCCTATTCCCTATGTAGTGCACTACTTTAGACACCAATTGGCACCCTATTCCCTATATAGTGCACTACTCTTGAGGAGATGGACCGACTCCGGCGGAAGTCGTGACAATAGTTGATACACTGGTTTAAGTTCCTTGCAGACATGCCATGCATAGCCAATGTAATTGATAGGATATTTATTTTTATCAGGATATTTTCTACTCGGAGGCTGCAGTGTTTTTGTTGGCTTTATGTAGTCTATTTTTACATATTGGCAATAGAAGTTACTTTTTGTATCATTTTCATTTAGATATAATTTCTACATAGATTTTGAGATATGAAGACTTTATTATAAATGAAATGAAACTGTTCCATGAAAGTGTTTATATAAAAATGACAACTTGGCATTCCGATCAGTAGAAATGGTACGATAACTTGGCATTCGGATCAGTAGAAATGGTAGGATAACTTGGCATTCGGATCAGTAGAAATGGTAGGATAACTTGGCATTCGGATCAGTAGAAATGGTACGATAATTGGCATTCGTCACTAGAAATGGTAGGAGTAACTGGCATTCAGATCAGTAGAAAATGGTAGGATAACTTGGCATTCGGATCAGTAGAAATGGTAGGAAAAACTTGGCATTCGGATCAGTAGAAAATGGTAAGGAATAACTTGGCATTTCGACATTCAGTAGAAATGGTAGGATAACTTGGCATTCGGATCAGTAGAAATGGTAGGATAACTAGGGAGCAGTGGGCAGCGGAAGGAGGAGGGTCAGGTAGGAAATAGGGTTTTATTCTTCTGGTTTGGCTATATTGGTCTCTGGCTCCCTCTTTAATAATTTTTGTGTCTTCATTTGTAATATCAGTGCTTAAAGCATCAGACAAGCTCAGTTGCCAACATGTAGTTGATTTATTAACACATATATGGAAAAATACATGTTTAAATATGTTGACCGATCAATTTTTTTAGTCAGGGACAGTTCTAAATGAGATATCACTCTCTCACTCTCTCTCTCACTCTCCTCTCTCCTCTCTCTCTCTCTCTCTCTCACTCTCCTGTCTCTCACACTCCTCTCTCTCACTCTCCTCTCTCTCTTACTCTCCACATGCTAGCTAACTGTAGCTTATGCTTACAGGGCAAARACCCTTCACTCATCAACCCCAGACTTGTCTCGTCATCATTACACACACCTGGTTCCAATCCCCACTCTGTCACTGTATATATACACTACCTCTGTCATTCGTCTTTGTCGGTCATTGTAAATGTTGCTTGTTTTCCTGAGAAGAATCTCTCCTACTATTTCCTGAGTACTTTATTATTTTGCACTTTGGGTTTCGTCCTGGTTTTATATATGGTGCTTTAATAAATTAAGTCGTTCTAAACCTGCGACTGCCTCCTGCCTACTCCTCTCTACATTTGTGACACTCTGATCATTTGATTGGGTGGACAACATGTCAGTTTATGCTGCAAGAACTCTGATAGGTTGGAGGATGTCCTCCAGAAGTTGTCATAATTAGTGTGTATGTCTATGGAAGGGGAAATATTGATGTCAATTTACCCAGAGGAGGACAGAAACAATCTGTCCTCCGGCTACACCATGGTGCTACCATACAGAGTGTTGTTGAGGCTACTGTAGACCTTCATTGCAAAACAATGTGTTTTCATCAATTATTTACTTACATMAATATATTTAGTATAGTTTTATCTAAAAAGGATCACTTTTTTAAATGTTTTTTTTTCTGAAATCCACTGAGGAGGATGGTCCTCCCGTTCCTCCTCTGAGGAGCCTCCACTGACGTACACTGTAGGTGTCTCCACTAGTTCTAGTTCTTCTAAACTATTGTCTTCTTGTAACATAAAACAGGTATAGAACTTCCTTCCTGTGGTTGTGGATTGCTCACCGCTGCTTTTACTTGACGASCGGAGGGAAAATATGTATAGAACCAGCCGTCTAAAATTAGCTTAGTCCTCCATTCATTACTTTCAAACATCTTCTGTCGCTTAAAAAAAAAAATCCTTAAAATAGATCCTCATCGCTCCATAACTAAATGATGGTGATGTCACTACGGAGAAGACGGATGATTCTATACTTCCATACCYCTGCAATAATGAGGATGTCATGGATACATACTGTATGTTGTAATGAGTTAAGTTATATTATAGAACATGTTTACTGAAGATTGGAATATAAGATGATATAATTATATGTATATTACTGGTGATGATGGACACACCTGTGTGTATACTGTACCGTGTCATTATACATTGTCAGACTGTGTCTGTCTACTTTGAAGAAGTGTCTCGAAGCCCAGATGCCCAGCTTGATTCAGTCAAGGATACACTGAGCCTGTGAGTCTACTCTGAAGAAGACTCTCGAAGCCCAGCTTGATNAGCTTGATTCAGTCAAGGATACACTGAGCCTGTGAGTCTACTCTGAAGAAGACTCTCGAAGCCCAGCTTGATTCAGTCAAGGATACACTGAGCCTTTGAGTTCTCGTCTCTAGCTGCTGCTGTAGCCCCATGCCATCCCTTGGAACCGCTCCCCACAGAACATATTAGAGAGAGAGAGAGAGAGAGAGAGGATGTGTTTTTCAGAGTTAAGTATTTTTAAGAATTACGTGTTTTAGTTAGTAGGCTAGTTAGTAGTGGTGTTGTTGTGGACACAAGTTTGAATCGTGGGTCGGACGTATAAGGCTGGGCTCCATTACAATTTCAAAGTCATTGTCATGAATGAAGTTGTCTGAAGGGAGATGAGACAAAAACTTCTACTTCAGAGCTATCGACACTTCATCAACTCCTGGGCTGGGAAGACAGGATGGGAATCCCCTTGTTTACTGACGAAAAGAGAGGAGAGGTAGATTGAGGACAGTGGAGGGAGAAAGAGAGAGAGAGAGAGAGAGAGAGAGAGGGAGATGAGAATGGAGGAGATGAGAGAGGAAAGAGGGAGGGATAACCCAGGGGCGTGAAGATAAATGAATCTAAAGAGGACACTAAAAGCTAAGCCAGAGGAGAGGGATGGTATTTCTCCATCCGTCATCTCACCCACTAGATTAGAGACAGATAAAGAGAAGATGTCCCTCCTTTCATCTCTCTGTCTCATTCTGTCTACCGCGCCTTGCAATACAACCTGTAATTTAAATGGATATTCATTTAGAATTCATATAATAGACGTACACAAAATATTTCAAATTGGTGAAATGAAATGAAAAAAATTACTTGTTTCAAAAAATTCWAAACTGTAAAGTGGTGTGTGCATATGTATTCACCCCCTTTGCTATGAAGCCCCTAAATAAGATCTGTTGCAACCAATTAGCTTCAGAAGTCACATAATTAGTTAAATCAAGTCCACCTGTGTGCAGTCTAAGTGTCACATGATCTCAGTACATATACACCTGTTCTGAAAGGCCCCAGAGTCTYCAACACCACTAAGCAAGGGGCACCACCAAGAAAGCGACACCATGAAGACCAAGGAGCTCTCCAAACAGGTCAGGGACAAAGTTGTGGAGATGTACAGATCAGGGTTGGGTTATAAAAAAAATATCAGAAAGTTTGAACATCCCACAGAGCACCATTAAATCCATTATTAATAAATGGAAAGAATATGGCACCACAACAAACCTGCCAAGAGAGGGCCGCCCACCAAAACTCACAGACCAGGCAAGAAGCGTATTAATCAGAGAGGCAACAAAGAGACCAAAGATAACCCTGAAGGAGCTGCAAAGCTCCACAGAGGAGATTGGAGTATCTGTCCATAAGACCACTTTAAACCGTACACTCCACAGAGCTGGGCTTTACGGAAGAGTGGCCAAAAAAAAGCCGTTGCTTTAAAAGAAAAAATAAGCAAAGATGTTTGGTGTTCGCCAAAAGGCATGTGGGAGACTCCCCAAACATGTGGAAGAAGGTATTTCTGGTCAGATGAGACTAAAATTTAGCTTTTGAGCCATCAAGGAAAATGCTGTGTATGCACAAGCCAACACCTCTCATCACCCTGAGAACATCATCCATGGCCACCATGGTGGTGGCAGCATCATGCTGTGGGGATGTTTTTATCAGCAGGGACTGGGAAACTGGTCAGAATTGAAGGGATGATGGATGGTGCTAAATACAGGGAAATTCTTGAGGGAAACCTGTTTCAGAGGTTTCACCTTCCAGCAGGACAATGACACAAAGCATACTGCTAAAGCAACACTCGAGTGGTTGAAAGTGAAACATTTAAATGTCTTCGAATGGCCTAGTCAAACCAGACCTCAATCCAATTGACAATCTGTGGTATGACTTAAAGATTGCTGTAGACCAACGGAACCCATCCAACTTGAAGGACTTGGAGCAGTGGCTAGATGTGGCTAGATGTGCCAAGCTTATAGAGACATACCCAAGAGACTTGCAGCTGTAATTGCTGCAAAAGGTGGTTCTACAAAGTATTGACTTTGGGGGTGGGGGGTGGGGGGGGGTGAGTAGTTATGCACGCTCAAGTTTTCAGTTTTTTTGTCTAATTTCTTGTTTGTTTCACACACAAAAAATATTTTGCATTTTCGAAATGGTAATAACCACACAGGAAGAAGAGGCGTGGCATTAGAAAAACACAGGAAGAGAGTGTGCATTAGATAACCACACAGGAAGAAGTGAGGGTGGCATTAGATAACCACACAGGAAGAAGAGGCGTGGCATTAGATAACCAAACAGGAAGAAGAGGTGTGGCATTAGATAAACCACACAGGAAGAAGAGGCGTGGCTTTAATTAAACCACACAGGAAGAAGAGGCGTGGCATTAGATAACACACAGGAAGAAGAGGCGTGGCATAGATAACACACAGGAAGAAAGGCGTGCATTAGATAAACCACACAGAAGAAGAAGGCATTAACACAAGAAGAGACGTGGCATTAGATAACCACACAGGAAGAAGATGGCGTGGCTTAGATAACCACACAGGAAGAAGAGGCGTGGCTTTAGATAACCACACAGGAAGAAGAGGCGGTGGCTTTAGATAACCACACAGGAAGAAGAGGCGTGGCATTAGATAACCAACAGAAAGAAAGGCGTGGCTTAGATAACCACACAGGAAGAAGAGGCGTGGCTTTAGATAACCACACAGAAGAAGAGGCGTGGCATTAGATAACCACACAGGAAGAAGAGCGTGGCATTAGATAACCACCAGAAAAGAAGAGGCGTGGCTTTAGATAACCACACAGGAAGAAGAGCTGGCATTAATAAACCACACCAAGAAGAAGAGGGTGGCGTTATAACCACACAGAAGAAGAGCTGTGCACAACAATATAAACCTACTAAGTGTGTTTATTGGTTTCTTTTCATTTTGATAAGAGATGAAAATTCAATGAATTGAAGGTTATTTGTTGTAAAAAAATATAATATATTAAGGATGAGTCATTAGATTTAGGGTGTGGTGTGTCGTGGGAAATTCTTCAAAACATTGTTTTGTCTCAAACCACTGTGCTAGAGTGAAAATATGTGGCTACACGTTTTACTCTCTCACAATCACACACACACACACACACACACACACACACACACACACACACACACACACACACACACAACACACACACACACACACACACACACACACACACACACACACACACACACACACACACACAACACACACACACACACACACACACACACATACATGTAGTGTGTTCTTTCCAAGCCTCACAGTAACCAGATTGATAAGGAATCACCCTTTTCTACACTTAACGTTTCACTCTGAGCTTTGACTGAGACTGAGTGCCAAATGGCACCCTAATCCCCTAAATAGTGCATCGGCCCTAGTCAACAGTAGTACACTATAGGGAACGGGATGCCATTTGGGATGTAAATCTGCCCCCTCTGATCTTCCTAGTGATGTGTTGACAAGAACCACTACATCAGGTCATTCACTTTAACTTCCTACTGTCTCTTTACCTGTCACCTCAGGTGGGTCCATAACAGTCCCCTATTCCCTATATAGTGCACTGCTAACCTTAACTTACCTTCCTAATGTCTCTTTACCTGTCACCTCAGGTGGGTCCATAACAGTCCCCTATTCCCTATGTAGTGCACTGCTAACCTTAACTTACCTTCCTACTGTCTCTTTACCTGTCACCTCAGGTGGGTCCATAACAGTCCCCTATTCCCTATGTAGTGCCCTGCTAACCTTAACTTACCTTCCTACTGTCTCTTTACCTGTCACCTCAGGTGGGTCCATAACAGTCCCCTATTCCCTATGTAGTGCCCTGCTAACCTTAACTTAACTCCTACTGTCTCTTTACCTGTCACTCCAGGTGGGTCCATAACAGTCCCCTATTCCCTATGTAGTGCCCTGTTAACCTTACCTTAACTTCCTACTGTCTCTTTACCTGTCACCTCAGGTGGGTCCATAACAGTCCCCTATTCCCTATGTAGTGCCCTGCTAACCTTACCTTAACTTCCTACTGTCTCTTTACCTGTCACCTCAGGTGGGTCCATAACAGTGCCCCTATTCCCTATGTAGTGCCCTGCTAACCTTAACTTACCTTCCTACTGTCTCTTTACCTGTCACCTCAGGTGGGTCCATAACAGTCCCCTATTCCCTATGTAGTGCACTGCTAACCTTAACTTACCTTCCTTCTGTCTCTTTACCTGTCACCTCAGGTGGGTCCATAACAGTCCCCTATGCCCTTATGTAGTGCCCTGCTAACCTTAACTTACCTTCCTACTGTCTCTTTACCTGTCACCTCTGATGAGTCCCAAATGGCACCCTATTCCCTCTATAGTGCACTACTTTTGATGATGGTCCATAGGGCTCTGGTCCAAAGTAGTGCACTAAATAGGGAAAAGGGCTGATGTTAGCTCCACTAAACCTCAGGTGTGGTAGGTCGACAGACAGACAGGGATTAATTGCGGCGCCATGGATTGACGTTAGAGACGTGTCTCCTGGATAACTTTATTGATTAGGGGATATCATGAATATGCACAGAACATCTGTCTGGGACAGGAGAGGAGACTCTGAAAAGCAACGCAGCTGAATCCAAGTTGTGTACCTGCAGTGGACAGAAGCTTTCCACTTTGGAATGTATGCCTTTCACATCAGCTKGCTATACTGGTCTGGCCTGGCCAGGCATCCTCCATAATGCTGAAACCATGATGGAGAGGGATGATGGAGAGGGATGACAACACCAGGAAGTTGTAACACCATACTGTAACTAGCTGACTGATGACACCAACAATAATCAGATAACTCATTTATTGGGTCATCTAAACATAACGTTTGAGTCAGAAAACAAAGCATTGGTGATTGGTAATGTTATAACATGAAGCCGCCTGGTTTCTCAGATTGTTAAAACGATATAATTTTCCTGTAGTATTGTTTTACGAGGTTTCCCATGTGATTAGCAGTGAGAATGTAAAAATGCAGGTTTGTGAAACCCTGCACCGAGGGTCTGTTACCATGACAAACAACGCTGTGATTATCAAACTGTTGAGCTATGTTAGCCCTCTTTTCCTTCTCACTCTGTTCTGCCTATTGCCTAGCTCTCTCACATTGGGATTTTACTAATTTCCACAAAGCACAAGCTTTTGAGGTAAGACAGTATGTATGTGTGTGTTTAGAACCAGCATAAAACCTCTCTGTCCTCTCCTGCAGTCTCTTTCACTCTTCATTCCCTCTACCAGTATAACCACCTCTGGGGAACAAGACTCTACAGTATTACCTCTCCTCTGGAGGAACAAGACTCTACAGTATAACCTCCTCCTCTGGAGGAACAAGACCTACAGTATAACCTCCTCCTGGAGAACGGACTCTACAGTTTAACCTCCTCCTCTGGGGGAACAAGGCTCTACAGTATAACCTCCTCCTCTGGAGGAACAAGACTCTACAGTAATACCTCCTCTCTGGAGGAACAAGACTCTACAGTATAACCTCTCCTCTGGAGGAACAAGACTCTACAGTATACCTCCTCCTCTGGAGGAACAAGACTCTACAGTATAACTCCTCCTCTGGAGGAACAATACTCTACAGTATACCTCCTCTGGAGGAACGAGACTCTACAGTATAACCTCTCCTCTGGAGGAACAAGACTCTACAGTATATACCTCCTCCTCTGGAGGAACAAGACTCTACAGTATAACCTCCTCCTCTGGAGGACAAAGACTCTACAGTTAATCTCCTCTGAGGAACAATACTCTACAGTATACCTCCTCTGGAGGAACGAGACTCTACAGTATAACCTCCTCCTCTGGGGAACAAGACTCTACAGTATAACCTCCTCTGGAGAACGAGACTCTACAGTATAACCTCCTCTGGAGGAACGAGACTCTACAGTTAACCTCCTCCTCTGGAGGAACAAACTCTACAGTATAAACCTCCTCCTCTGGAGGAACAATACTCTACAGTATACCCTCCTCTGGAGGAACGAGACTCTACAGTATAACCTCC
>NW_019942664.1:99753-110748 GCF_002910315.2 Salvelinus sp. IW2-2015 | reverse complement strand
AGAACTCATCAGGGTGGCGTCCATAAGTCCCCTATTCCTATGTAGTGCACGCTAACACCTTAACTTACCTTCCTACTGTCTCTTTACTGTCAGCCTAAGGTGGTCATAACAGTCCCTATGCCCTACCTGTATGAGAGTAGAAATGGAATCAGAGAGGCCTCGTGCTAAACCTTAACTTGACACTGTTCTCGTGAACTGGTACAATCTTTACCAATAGTCACCATAATCTGTATATTTCTGCATATCCTGTGTCTTGATTAGCTCACCGACTCAAATGGCACACTCTATTCAGCCCTCTTATTAGGTTGCCATTACTTACTTCTGTGTGATGATTTTGTTGTGCTATTTGAGGGCTCCCTGGTTCCAAACGCCTTAGCTGGAGCACTAAATTGGGTGTGAGAAGGTCGTGATGTTAAGCTTTTGCGCACGATAATGGACGCAAGGTTGTGTAGAGATTGATACAGACAAGCACAGGAGATCTTGACTATGCTGTTTGCGGCTCATGGATTGGACGTTTAGGAGTGACGTTGTCTTCCTCTCGGATTAGAAGTGACCTTTAATTGATTAAAGGGGATACTCATGAGCAATATTGCTCTTATCGGTCTTCTTGTCTGGGACTAATTCTAACTGAGGAAGAGAAGACTCTGACGAAGCATCATCGCTCAGCTGATAATCCAATGTTGTGTGTATTTGAACATGTAGTGATCTCACGTACAGCTTTCCACTTTGGTATAGTGATAGGACCCCTTCACTGCAGAGCTCGCTATGGGGCTCAGAGATCTGGCCTGGCACAGGCTATCCTCCAGTAATCGGAGGCGTAGAACAGTCCATCGATGGACCGTAGGTGATGTATTGGAATTGAGTCGAGATGAACAATACCACTCTTTTGTAGGATAGTTGGTAAATCAGACCAATAACATGTAATAGTCCTGAACTGATGACACAACACAATAATCAGATAACTCATTTATTGGGTCATCTAAACTAACGTTTGAGTCGAAAACAAAGCATTGGTGATTGGTAATGTTATCATGAACCGCCTGGTTTCTCAGATTGTTAAAACGATATAATTTTCCTGTAGTATTGTTTTACGAGGTTTCCCATGTGATTAGCAGTGAGAATGTAAAAATGCGGTTTGTAAACCCTGCACCGAGGGTCTGTTACCATGACAAACAACGCTGTGATTATCAACTGTTGAGCTATGTTAGCCCTCTTTTCCTTCTCACTCTGTTCTGCCTATTGCCTAGCTCTCTCACATTGGGATTTTACTAATTTCCACAAAGCACAAGCTTTTGAGGTAAGACAGTATGTATGTGTGTGTTTAGAACCAGCATAAAACCTCTCGTCCTCTCCTGCAGTCTCTTTCATTCCCTCTACAGTATACCACCTCTGGGGGAACAAGACTCTACAGTATAACCTCCTCCTCTGGAGAACAAGACTCTACAGTATACCTCCTCCTCTGGAGGAACAGACTCTACAGTATAACTCCTCTGGAGGAACGAGACTCTACAGTTTAACCTCCTCCTCTGGGGGACGGAACAAGGCTCTGGGCCCTGCTGACACCTGCTGGTGTGTGTCTGGGGAGAGAGACATCGCCGAGCTGGCTGAACAAGATTTTTTGATTATTTTTTTGTGTGTTATCTACTCATAATGTTTCCTTTAGGGAAGTTTTTCTCAGACACAGATTAAGCCTAGACCAAGACTAAAAAGCATTCTCAATGCAGATTCTCCATTGACAAAGCTTTTTAGTCCGGGACAAAGCTTAATCTGTGTCCGTGAAACCGGCCCTGTATTCCTCCTTTAATAATGTCATCCTGAATGAAAGGCCCGTCAAGCACCAATGTAACATGCAGGAGAGGACTCTGCATAGTGTCAGGACATGTGGTATTCCGTACGTCACAACTTGTCTTATAAGCCATGCTCTTTTGTTTCTCTGCGGTCGCGGCTGCCCTCCTGCTGCGTGTGTCTAGGAATACTCCTCATTTCGATCATCTACGATGCATCCTAAATAGGGTGGCTGGTAGCCTAGTGGTTAGAGGATTGGGCCAGAAAACCCGAAAAGGTTGCCGGTTTGAATAACCTCAGACGTCAAGGTGAAAAATCTGTCAATGCGCCCTTGAGCTAGTCACTTAATAACCCTAATTTGCTCCAAGGTTACTGTACTACTATGGCTGACCCTGTTGAACAGAACCTGTCTGGTGTATGCAACAATAAAATGGCWCCCTATCGTCTTTATAGTMCACTGATTTTGACCAGGGTCTATATTTGGAATAAGGAAGAGAATTGCCTCCAGATGGCAGATGGAATTTTGTATCAAATTTAAAAGATTATAAATAAAAGAACAAATTGCATGTTAATATTGAAAAGTTTTCAAATGCGATGGTTCTCTTTGAGGTTGAGGAGTACAGMGGTGCACTGAACTTCAGTTGTTGGGTTTTGACTTCTGTGAACGCGTGTAGAGTAGACAAAGCGGATCTTTCTGGATAAATTATTCTAAATTAGTAATATACAACTTTGGAAGTAATGGTTAATACTTTTGATGATTTAAAATATTTCATGGACTTCCGTGGCATATCCCAGAGGAAATGTACAGTGTGATTCCTTGAGGGAGACGGAGACAGGGCGTAGGCAGGTTTCCAAGCTAACGAGAAAATAAAGACGTGTCAACGGGAGGTCAGGTCAGAGGGAATGAGAAAATAAAGACATTTTAAAGAGAGATCAGGTCAGAGAGAATGAGAAAATAAAGACAAGTTGAGGGGAGATCAGGTCAGAGAGAATGAGAAAATAAAGACATTTTGAAGGGAGATCAGGTCAGAGGGAATGAAAAAATAAAGACAAGTTGAAGGGAGATCAGGTCAGAGGGAATGAGAAAATAAAGACAAGTTGAAGGGAGATCAGGTCAGAGGGAATGAGAAAATAAAGACAAGTTGAGGGGAGATCAGGTCAGAGGGAATGAGAAAATTAAAGAATTTGGAGGGAGCTCAGCGGGTCAGAAAAGAAAAGAGAATGAAAAAGAAAAAAATAAGCTATCAGACAATGAGTACTATACATATATACTTTTAAGAGAACAAGAGCCTATATATATAAATCAAAAAGTAGGGAAAGAGAGACAAAGGGATGGAAAAAAGTGAA
Organism: Salvelinus sp. IW2-2015; assembly: GCF_002910315.2. NCBI lineage: Eukaryota > Metazoa > Chordata > Actinopteri > Salmoniformes > Salmonidae > Salvelinus > Salvelinus sp. IW2-2015. The sequence continues at coordinate 107,616 of NW_019942664.1, read as the reverse complement.
ATAAGTAAAGGTGATAAGACTGTGAATAAAGTGAGATAGATAAAAAAAAAAAAAAAAAAAAAAAAAAAAAAAAAAAAAAAAAAATAAAAAAAAAAAAAAATAGAATAGTGATTAGAAAAAAAAAAAATACAGAAAAAAAAAAAAAAAAAAAAAAAAAAAAAAAAAAAAAAAAAAAAAAATAGTAAAAAGTATAAAGATAAAAAAAAAAAAATGAATAAGATAAGAATAGATAAGTAGAAAAAAAAAAAAAAAATAGGTGGATGTGTTGTGACAAAAATGTGTTAATAAATGTTGTGTGTGATATGATGTGTGTGGGGTAATGTGTGTGTATGATTGTGTAAGATTGGTGTATGATAGATTGTGAAAATTAGAATGTTGTGTAATTGTGACGTGTGTTGAAACCCGATTATGTAGTGTAATTGTGGAGTGTAAGAGTGTTCTCTATTTCTTCTCTTTCTCTCCTATAAATCTTTCTCTCTCTCGGAGGACCTGAGCCCTAGGACCATGCCTCAGACTACCTGGCATGATGACTCCTGCTGTCCCAGTCCACCTGGCCGTGCTGCTGCTCCAGTTTTCAACTGTTCTGCCTGCGGCTATGGAACCCTGACCTGTTCACCGGACGTGCTACCTGTCCCAGACCTGCTGCTTTTCAACTCTCTAGAGACAGCAGAGGAGCGGTAGAGATACTCTTAATGACCGGCTAATGAAAAGCAACTGACATTTACTCCTGAGGTGCTGACTTGCTGCACCTCGACAACTACTGTGATTATTATTATTTGACACATTGCTGGTAATTTTAGAACATTTGAACATCTTGGCCACGTTCTGTTATAATCTCCACCCGGCACAGCCAGAAGAGGACTGGCCACCCCTCAGAGCCTGTTCCTCTCTAGGTTTCTTCCTAGGTTTTGGCCTTTCTAGGGAGTTTTCCTAGCCACCGTGCTTCTACACCTGCATTGCATGCTGTTTGGGGTTTTAGGCTGGGTTTTCTGTACAGCACTTTGAGATATTAGCTGATGTAAGAAGGCCATATAAATACATTTGATTGTGTGTGTGTGTGTGTGTGTGTGTGTGTGTGTGTGTGTGTGTGTGTGTGTGTTGTGTGTGTGTGTGTTGTGTGTGTGTGTGTGTGTGTGTGTGTGTGTGTGTGTCTAACACAGGAGGTTGGTGGCACCTTCATTTGGGGGGGACAGGCTCGTGGTAATGACTGGAGCGGAATCAGTGGAATGGTATCAAACACATCAAACAACATGGTTTACATTCCATTAGCTCCATTCCAGCCATTATTATGAGCCGTCCTCCCCAAATTAAGGTGCCTACCAGCTGGATAACGTAAGGGCCGTTTTCCCAGGACWAACAAGTGCTGTCAATCTTCATTASTCCAGGAATAGTACTGATTCTTATCTCCTCCSACATTCCATTCCACTTCATACTAAGGGATGTACTTCCGGCTATTGTTTTTAACATTAGCTAGCTATCAGGCTTTTTAGCATTAGCTTTTTATCATTATCAGGCTTTTTATCATTATCAGGCTTTATAGCATTAGCTAGCTATCAGGCTTTTTAGCATTAGCTTTTTATCATTATCAGGCTTTATAGCATTATCAGGCTTTTTAGCATTAGCTAGCTATTAGCATTAGCTAGCTAAAAGGCTAAYMTRTGACTMMATRAWTAGCAATGAGTACATTTAAATTCCAACCCCCTTGCGAAGGAGTTGCTATCGAACATTGTTCAGTGCCTCTATGTTCAATATCATCCAAATGTAAGGGTGTTGTGAGCTTCCAGTTTCCCGGTCGATGTGGATGTCATATAAAAAAAAAGGTGATTAGTGGCTAACAACTTCACCATCGCCAAACACACAAAGGTGCGCGGTACACATTTCGTCAAGAGTGATTTCGCCGAAGTGTAAGCTGGTGGACGCCGATACCTAAAAAAAAAAGGTTTGGTTCTTATCGTCTTCGCGTGGAATCGCCATGTCCAAAAAAAGAGACCTGGTGTTTGGGAAAGGAAAGAGAGAGAGACCCTCTTCCTCTGATGAGGAAAGAATTGGTCTTATCGTCAGAATATGTTATTAACAACGAATAAAATAAAATTAATTTTCCTTAGCAGAATTTATGTTTTAACGATAGTTAACCCATGGAATTAGCAGTAGAGATGTAAAAATGCGGTTTGTGAAACCCATGCACCGAGAAGGTCTGTCACATGACAAACCAACGCGTGATAATCAAACTGTTAGCTATAGGTACCCTCTTTAAACCTTCGCACCGTTCTCCTATGCCTCAGCTCTCACACATTTGGATATTGTACTAATTTCCACAAAGCACAAGCATTTGAGGTAAGACAGATATGTTTGTTTTGTGTGTTAGAGGTTAAACCAGCATAAACCTCTCCTTCCTCTCCTGCAGCTCTCATTATTCATTCCTCTACACAGTATACACCACGCTCTGAGGGAAACCAAAGACCGTACAGTATTCCTCTCCTCTGAGAGGAACAAACGCACTCACAACACAGTAAACAACCCTACCTCTGGAGAAACAAAGACTTAACAGTAATAACCTTCCTCTGAGAGGAACGAGGACTCTACCAGTTTAACCTCCTCTCTGGGAACAAGGCCTCTACAGATAACCTCCCATCCTCTATGAAGACAAACTCTACAGTATAAACCTCTCCTGAGGAAAACAAACTCTAACAGTACTAAACTCCTCCGCGGGAGAGAACAAGACTTCAGAAACCCATCCTCCGACTGGAGTAACAAGACTCTACAGTAAACCTCCTCCTCTAGAAGGAACAATATACAAGAATACCCTCACTCTGGAAGGAACGAAACTCTAACGAATAACCTCACTCCTCTGGAGGAACAAAGACTCTACAGAGTATAACCTCCGCTCTGAGGAACAAGACTCTACAAGTCATAACCTCATCTCTTGGAAGAACAAACTCTTACACAGGGTATAACCTTCCTCTCATGGAAAGACAATACTCTACAGTTATACCCCCTACTGATGAACGAGACTCTCAGTATAACCTCCTCGTCTTGCGAACAAGACTCTACCAGATACCATCCTCTAAGAACACGAACTCTACAGGTAATAACCTCCATCTGGAGACGAGACTCTTACATTACCTCCTCCTCTGAGAACAATACTCTCAGTATACTCCTCCTCTGGAGGAAACAATACTCTACAGGTAGACCCTCCTCTTGGAAACGAACTCTACAGTAGTACCTCCCTCCTCTGGGAACAATACGCTACAGTATACCCTCCTCTGAGGACGAGACTCTACTATATAAAACCCTCCTCTTCTGAGAACAAGATCTACAGATAACCTCCGGGAGAACAGACTTACAGTTTAACCTCTCCTCGGAGAAACAAGACGCACCAGTGAACCTCCTCCTCTGGGAGGAACAAACTCTACAGTATACCTCCTCCTCTGGGAGAACAAGACTCTACCAGTATAACCCTCCTCCTCTGGAGAACAGAGACTCTATACGGATTTAACCTCCTTCCTCTGAAGAGAACAAGGCTCTGGGCCTGCTGACACCTGCTGGGTGTGTCTCGGAAGAGCAGACTCGCCGAGCGGAGACAAGATTTTATTGATTATGTATTTGTATGTTAGATCTCATAAGGTTTCCTTTTATAGGATTTTTCTCAGACACAGATAAGCCTAGACTCTAAGACTAAAAAGCATTCTCAATGCAGATTCTCCATGGACAAAGCTTTTTTAGTCCGGGACAAAAGCTAAAAATCTGGCTGTACCTTGAAACCTCCCTGTATTCTCCTATAATAATGTCAATCCTGAATGGGAAAAAAAGGCCGTCAACACCAAGATAACAAAAATAGCAGGAGGGACTCTGCATTAAGTTCGACATGTGTATTCCGTACTCACAACGTGTCTTCGAAGCATGCTCTTTGTTCTCTTTCGTCGCGGCTGCCTCCTCTCCGTTTCTAGGATTAACAATCCTCATGACGATCATTCAGACGATGCATACCTAAAATAATGGCCAGTAGAGCCTAATGTATAGAGGAAATTGGGCCAGAAAACCCCACACACGAAAGTTGCCGCGTATTAGAATAACCCAGACGCATCAAGGATTGAAAAAAATCTGCAAAACGCCGGAAAAGCTTAGTACGTTAATAACCCATTAAATTCGCAAAAGTACTAATAGTCACTACAAATGAAGACTGAACACCCATGATTGAACAGAACCATGTATAAAAAAAACTGGTGTGATGCAAACAATAAAAAATGGACAACACTGCGTGCTTATAGCTTCACTGAAATTAATTGGACAGGCGTCATATATTATGGAATAAGGAAGAGAATTGCCTCCGATGCAGATGGAATTTTGTTATCAAATTAAAAGATTATAATAAACAGAACAAATGCCATGTTAATATGAAAAGTTTAAATGCGATTTCTCTTTGGAGTTGAATCACAAGTGTACACTAACTCAGTTAGTTGCGTTTTGCAACTTCTGTGAACGAGCGTGTAGAAGGTAGACAAAGCGAATCTTTCTGCGATAATATTATATCTAAAAATTAGATAATAACAACTTTAGAAGTAATGGGATTAATCTATTTTCAAATGATATTTTAAAAAATCATTTCAAATACTATCCTGCATAATCCCAGAAGAACAAATGTACAAGGTGTATTCCTTGAGGGAAGAAACGGAGAACAGAGACAGTAAGACAGTTTCACAAGATAAACGCAGAAAAAATAAAAGAACGTGTCAAACGAGAGAGTCAGGAATCAGAGGATATGCAGAAAATTAAAGAACAATGAGGGGAAAGGTCAAGTCAGAAGGAATGATAGAAAAATAAGAACAAAAGTTGAGGAGAGAGCAGAACATTGTCAGAGGAATGAGAAAATAAAGACAAGTGAAGAGATCAGCTTAAAGGAATTAGAAAAATACATGACAAGTTGAGGGCAATCAACGTCAGAAGGGAATGCAGAAAATAAAAACTATCAGCAAATGAGAAGTCCAAATTAATTTCTACTTATGGCAGAGCTAAAATAGTTTAAAAAGCAAAAAAAAAGTCGGGAGAGATACAAAGGTTGAGGAGTGAAATTCTGTGTGAATGTGTGTGTGTGATGTGTTGTTGAGTGGTGTGTGTGTGTTTGTGTAGTGTGGTGTTGTGGGTGTGTTTGTGTGTGTGTGTGTGTGTGTAGTAGGTGTTGTGTGTGTGTGTGTGTGTGGTTGGGTGGAAGTGTACGAAGAGTGTAGTGGACTCTAATTCTCTCTTTCTCTCCTTTCTTTCTCTCTCTCGGAGGACCTGAGCCCTAGGACCATGCCTCAGACTACCTGCATTGCATGACTCCTATGGCTCCCAGTCCACCTGGCCGTGCTCTCGCCAGTTTCAACTGTTCTGCTGCGGTATTGAACCCTGACCTTTCAACACGGACGATGCTACCTGTCCCAACCTGCGTTGTATTTCAACTCTCTAGAGACAGCGAGGAAGCGGTAGAGATACTCTATAATGAGACGCTAATGAACAAACCAACGACATTACTCCTGAGGTGCTTACTTGCTGCACCCTCGAACAACTACTGTTTGATATATTAATTATTTGACCATTGCTGGTAATTTATGAACATTTTGAACATCTTGGCCATGTTCTGTTTCTAATCTCCACCCGGCACAGCCAGAAGAGGACTGGCCACCCCTCAGAGGCTGGTTCCTCTCTAGGTTTCTTCCTAGGTTTTGGCCTTTCTAAGATTTTTCCTACCACCGTGCTTCTACACCTGCAATGCTTGCTGTTTGGGGTTTAGGCTGGGTTTCTGTACAGCACTAATTGAGTTATTCAGCTGATATAGAAAAGAGGCCATATAAATACAATTGATTGTGTCGTGTGTGTGTGTGTGTGTGTGTGTGTGTGTGGTGTGTGTGTGTGTGTGTGTGTGTGTGTGTGTGTGTGTGTGTGTGTGTGTGTGTGTTGTGTGTGTGTGTGTGGTGTGTGTGTGTGTGTGTGTGTGGTGTGTGTGTGCTGGGTGGTTCAACACAGGAGGTTGGTGGCACCTCATTTGGAGGGGACAGGCTCGTGGTAATGACTGGAGCGGAATCAGTGGAATGGTATCAAACACATCAAACAACATGGTTTACATTCCATTAGCTCCATTTCCAGGCCATTATTATGAGCCGTCCTCCCCAAATTCAAGCGTGCTACCAGCTGGATAACGATAAGGGGCCGTTTCCCAGGGAACAACAAGTGCTGTCAAATCTTCATTAGTCCAAGGAATAGTACTGATTCTTATCTCCTCCCCACATTCCATCCACTTCATACTAAGGGAATGTACTTCCCGCTTTGTTTTTTACAAATTAGCTAGCTATCAGGCTTTTTAGCATTAGCTTTTTATCATTTTCAGGCTTTTTATCATTATCAGGCTATTAATAAGCAATTAGCTAGCTATCAGGCTTTAGCATTAGCTTTTATCATTATTCAGGACTTTATAGCATTATCAGGCTTTTAGCATTAGCTACTTAGCATTAAAACAAAGGCTAAACGCACTATCAATAGCAAGAGTACATTTAAATTCCAACCCCCTCCTTGCGAATGAGTTGCTATTTGAACATTGCAGTGCCTCTATGTTCAATATATCAATGTAAGGGTGTTCTGTGAGCTTCAGTTTCCGGTCGATAGAAAAGGTGAAGTGTTAAACACTTCCAAACCACGCCAAACACACAAAGGGTGCGCGGTACAGCATTTCGTCAGAGTGATTTCGCCGAAGTTGTAGCTGGTGGACCCGATACCTAAAAAAAAAAAGGGTAACCAAAATTCACCATGCCTAAACTATCCTAAAGTCCGTTACACATATCTCAAGAGTGACTCCCTATCCCAGTAATGTGGACTCCATATTCTAAAAAAAAACAAACAACAGTTGTCTTACAAAAGCAAAAATTCGCTGGAAAATCCAACATGTCCAAGAAAGAAAAGAACCTTTGTTTGGGAAAGGAAAGAGAGAGACCCCTTCCTCTATGAATAGGAACAGAAGAAGGAAAAGGAGATAACTATGTCATGCCAATAGTCCTACAGTCCCTGAACCGTCCAACAAACACAATGAATCTCAGTCCCTAGCCTGTCAAAAATAAAAGAACTACATCCTAGCACCTGTTCAAAGACAACCCACAATGACACCTACAGTCCGAGCCTTGTCCAAAAACAACAAATACCTACAGATCCCTGAGCCGTCACAAGAACACAATGACTCTACAGTCCTGAGCCTGTCCCAAAACCACAATAACCTTAAGTCCTGCCCCAGAACAGAACTGCGCTACAGTCCTGAGCCGTCCAAGAACAAATGAGAACTAATACAGATTCCTGAGCCTGTCCAAGGATACGTACAATGCACCTACAGACCCTGAGCCTGTCCAAGAAGAACAACAATGACCCCTACAGTCCCTCGAGCCTGCTCCAAAACACAATGACTTACAGTCCCTGCCAGTCCAAGAAACACAATGACCCACAGTCCCTGAGGCCTGACTCTTAGAAGACACAATGACCCTACAGTCCCTAGCCGTCCAGAACACAATGAACCTACACGTCCCTGCAGCACTGTCCAAGAACACAATGGACCTACAGTCCCTGAGCCTGTCAGGAAACACAATGACTCTACAGGCCCTGAGCCAGTCCAAAACACAAAACCCATACCAGTCCCTGAGCCTGTCTCTAGACACAATGACCCTACAGTCCTGAGCTGTCCAAGACACCCAAATGACGCTGACAGTACCCTGAGCCTTCAAAACACATGACCCTTACCAGGGTCCCTGCCTTTCCCAGGAACACACCATAATGACAACATTACAGTCCCTGAACCGTCCCCACAAAACACAAGACTCGATCAGTCTGGCCGTCCGAAAAACCAAC
>NW_019942664.1:93884-96384 GCF_002910315.2 Salvelinus sp. IW2-2015 | reverse complement strand
AGTCCTGAGCCTGTCCAGAACACAATGATCTACAGTCCTGAGCTGTCCAGGAACATCAATGACCTACATCCCTGGGCCTGTCCAGAAACACAAGACCTCTACAGTCCTGAGCCTGTCCAAGAACACAATGACCATAACAGTCCTGGAGCCTGTCCAAGACACAAATGCATCTACAGTCTCCTGAGCCTGTCCAAGAACACAATGAATCATACAGTCTGGCCTGTCCAATGAACACAATGATCATACAGTCCTGAGCCTGTCCAACCAATGACTCTCAGTCCCTGCAGCCCTAGATGCCCTGATGGAGAACCAGGAGCAGAAAATTGAGGAGCTGGGGCAAGCTGGAGAACTGACAGCACAACACTGCTTTTGGTCCGACAAGGAATATTGTACGTTTTTACAACACAAGGTAACGTTAATGAATTACTATTATCAAACGAGCCCCAAAATGTCTTCCTGTATCTAAGTATATGTTATTTAAAAACTAGGCTATCATATCTAAGCAGTAAGTATTTAATTTAGATGATCTGTCTTTACATGAGTTATTCAAGATGAACTGCTGTGTTACATTGTTTTCCCATGGAACTACACACCGTCTGATGGCCTTCAGCAGAGACAAGCTCATTAGAGTCACCAAGAAAATCTCAAGACACTCTTCCTAAGAGGGGAAAACCTGTAAGTGACTATCACTTGAATACAGTACTTTCGTTTGAACGTCATCTGATCTTAGCAGCTCATCCGCAAACCTCTTGGTAACTGAAAGGATGTTACTCTCATTTTCCCTGAGCGTTTGCCATTTGGTGGCTGACTGCTCTGCTCCTTTGTGGCAACATGGACTTTGCGTGACATCTCGTAGGTTGTCTCTAACCATGGACTTTGGACTTCGTAGGTTGCTAAGGCCTTGATGTGGACTGATCTGATGCTAAGGACATAGGCACACTAAGAAGACTGAAAGCCTGTAGGAACATAGGGAGGACTGGGCCTGTAGGAACACTGGGAAGACTGGAGCCTGTAGGAACACTGGGAAGACTGGAGCCTGTAGGAACACTGGAAGACTGGAGCCTGTAGGCATCTAACGGAAGTGGTGGTGGAGAGGGCACATTGGGAATCCTCACAATTTCCGGGTTGTCGGGCTGCGAAGTTAATGGTGAAAGGTACCCCTAGCCAGCTGTACTGGTCCAAAGGAAGACTCAACCAGTGGCCCGTCGGCTAACATATTCATGTTGTCCCCAAAGGGGCAGTAATTGGAGTTGGCATATGCTTCTGACACGCGGAGAAGATCCATGTCAGGCTTATCTCCACGGAGACAGTAGACGGGAACTTCTGCAAAACTTATTTTGAAGGCCATTAATTGGAGATAGATGGTTTTAATATGTTTATTTTTATTATCGCCATGTTAGAATTGCCATGTTATTGTTATCTATGTTAAATATGTTTGCTTTGGTAATGTATGTGGTAACACGTTCAATGCAAATAAAGACTTTTTGAATACTAAAGTATTGAAGTAGAATTATCATTATCAATTGCTACTGCTCTGACGAGTTGAGGCTAGACTTTATTCAAACCCATAGGGTTTAAAGGCTGAAGGACTTAATGAAAGGTTGAGAGAACTTAAATTAAGGCTGAGAGAACTTAAATTAAAGCTGAGAGAACTTAAATTAAAGGCTGAGAGAACTTAAATTAAAGGCTGAGAGAACTTAAATTAAAGGCTGAAAGCATTAAATTAAGGCTGAGAGAACTTAAATTAAAGGCCGAAAGAACTTAAAATTAAAGGCTGAGAGATTTCAAATAAAGCCGAGAGAACTTAAATTAAAGGCCGAGAGAATTAAAATTAAAGGCCGAGAGAACTTAAATTAAAGGCCGAAAGAATTAATTAAAGGCGAGAGAACTTAAATTAAAGGCTGAGAGATCTTAAATTAAAGGCTGAGAGACTTAAATTAAAGGCTGAGGAAACTTAAATTAAAGGCTGAGAGAACTTAAATTAAAAGGCCGAGAGAACTTAAATTAAAGGCAGAGAGAACTTAAATTAAAGGCAGAGAGAATTAAATTAAAGGCGACGACTTAAATTAAGGCCGAGAGACTTAATTAAGGCGAGAGAACTTATTAAAGGCGAGAGAAATTAAATTAAAGGACGAGAGAACTTAAATTAAAGGCCGAGAGAACTTAATTAAAAGGCCGAGAGATCTTAAAATAAAGGCCGAGAAAACTTCAATTAAAGGCTGGAGAGAACTTCAATTAAAGGCTGAGAGAACTTAAATTAAAGGCTGAGAGAACTTAAATTAAAGGCTGAGAGAACTAAATTAAAAGTGAGAGAACTTCAATTAAAGGCTGAGAGAACTATCAATTAAAGGCTGAAGAGAACTTCAATTAAGGCTGAGAGAACTTCAATTAAAGGCTGAGAGACTTAATTAAAAGGCTGAGAAAACTTAAATTTAAAGGCTGAGAGAACTTCTGGAGATCTGAATCTTTTTAATCATGTTGGTCAGGGTTTTGGACTAGT
>NW_019942664.1:78942-93859 GCF_002910315.2 Salvelinus sp. IW2-2015 | reverse complement strand
TCCGTTGCCATTTGGTGTATGCTCTGCCCCTTGTGGCAACAAGACTGTGTGACATCTCGATAGGTTGTCTCTAAAGCCTTGATTGGAGCTATCCTGATGGCTAAGGACATGGCACACTAAGAAGACTGAAAGCCTGTAGAAACACTGGGAAGACGAAGCCGTAGAACATTGGAAGACTGAAGCGTAGGAACATGTGGAAAACTAAGCCTGTAGAACACTGGGAAGACTGAAGCCTGTAGGAAACGCGGAAACTGGAGCCTGTAGGAACACTGGGAAGACTGGACTGGAGAACACTGGGAAGACTGGAGCCTGTAGGAACACTGGAAGACTGGAGCTGTTAGGAAACTGGAAGACTGGAGGTAGAGACATGGGAAGACTGACCTGAGAACTACTGGGAAGACTGGAGCCTGCTAGAACACGTGGAAGGACTGAAGCCACGTAAAACACTGAAAGACTGGACCTGTAGGAACACTGGGAAGACTGAACGCAGTAGAAACACACTGGAACGGACTGAGACAAAGCTGTAGAAACACTGTGAATACTGGAGCCGTTAGGGAAACACACTTGGAAGACTGAAAAGCCTGAAAGAACACTGGAAGCAAGAAGCCTAGTACGAACATGAGATCTGGCGCCTGTAGGAAACAACAATGCGACGACCGAGCCGCTTTGACGAGACTAGCCGACTCGTAGAACACTGGGAAGACGGAAGCCTGTAGAACACTGGGAATACTGGAGCCTGTAGGACACTGGAAGACTGACCTAGTAGCGAACACTGGGAAAGACTCGAGCCTGTAGGACCATCGGAAGACTGAAGCCAGTAGAGACACTGGAAAGACTGGAGCCTGTAGGCACCCACTGGGAGATGAAGGAGATGAACCTGAGATACCCTGTACGAAAAACACTGAAGACTGGACCGTAGACCACTGGAAAGACTCGACCTGTAGGCATCACACGAATGGTGTAGAGACCACAATTGGAATCCTCACACATTCTCCGGGTTGTCGGGCTGCGGAAGTTAATGTGAAGGATACCCCTCACAGCTTGTAACTGGTCCAAAGGCAGACTCAACCAGTGGCCCGTCGGCTAACATATTCATGTTGTCACCAAAGGGCAGTAAATTGGAGTTTGCATATGCTTCTGACACGCGGAGGAAATCACATGTCAGGCTTATCTCCACGGAGACAGTAGACGGGAACTTCGCAAAACTTATTTGAGGCCATTATTGAGTAGATAGTTTTAATATGAATTTATTTTTATTATCGCCATGTTAGAATTGCATGTATTTTATCTATGTTAAAATATGTTTGCTTTGTAATGTATGTGGTAACACGTTCAATGCAAATAAAGACTTTTTGAATACTAAAGTATTGAAGTAGAATTATCATTATCAATTGCTACTGCTCTGACGAGTTGAGGCTAGACTTTATTCAAACCCATAGGGTTTAAAGGCTGAAAGGACTTAAATGAAAGTCTGAGAGAACTTAAATTAAAGGCTGAAGAGAACTTAAATTAAAGGCTGAGAGAACTTAAATTAAAGGCTGAAAGAACTAAATTAAAGGCTGAGAGAACTTAAATTAAAGGCTCGAAAGAACTTAAATTAAAGGCTGAGAACTTTAAATAAAGCCGAAAGAACTTAAATTAAAGGCTGAAGAATTTAAAATAAAGGCCGAGAGAACTTAAATTAAAGGCCGCAGAGAACTTAAATTAACAGCCGACGAGAATTTAAATTAAATGTGAAACGAAAATAAAGCTGAGAGAACTTAAATTAAAGGCTGAGAGAACTTAAAATTAAAGGCTGAGAGAACTTAAATTAAAAGGCCGAGAGAACTTAAATTAAAGGCAGAGAGAACTTAAATTAAAGGCAGAGAGAACTAAATTAGAAAGGCGAGAGAAAATAAATCAAAGGAAGAGATAAATACAAGGACGAGAGATCTTACACTTAAAGGCCGAGAGAACTTACATTAAAGGCCGAGAGAACTTAATTAAAGGACGAGAGAACTAAATTAAAGGCCGAGAGAACTTAAATTAACAGGCCGAGAAATCTTAAATTAAAGCGAGCAAAGAACTTCAATAAATTAAAAAGGCTGAGAGAACTTCAATTAAAGGCCGAAAAAACTTCAATTAAGGCTGAGAAAGGCTTCGAAGAACGAAAGCCTAATAAAGAAGATGTTCTAGCTGAGCAAGACTTCAACAATTAAGGCTGAGAGACTCTAAATTAAAGGCGAGAGAACTTAAATTAAAGCTGAGAGAACTTACATATTAAAGGCCCTGACTCGAGATTGCAGAATCTACAAATACCTTTTAAATTAAAATGTGCTGACGAGCGTAACTTATACATAAGGAGAGTAGACCCTACTAACTACAATTATAGAAGTTAAATATGCGCCTGAGACTGTAAATGTAACGGACTAAAGATCTAATGTAAAAGGCTACTGGAACTTTAAATTAAAAGATACCTTGAATGACTAAAATCTAAAGATCGCATAATGAGACTTAAATTAATATAGCGGAGAGGAAGCTAATAAATATAAAGAAGGCTGAAGAAAACTTTCTTGAGATTCTGAATCTTCTCAATCCATGTTGGTCAGCCCGGTACTGGTACTAGTTCTTCTGCTAACTGTATAGAGTCAGGAGCAGCGTAGAAAGTACGTTTAATCTATGAGAATAAGCAGTAAACAAAACAGAAGAAGCGTACTAAGACGGACCAAAAACCAAATTCCCACTGCTGAGACTGAGGCTACTGAGGGCAAATAAAGGGGAAGTAATCAAGCTAATGATGTTGCCACAGGTGTGTTAATCTATGCTGGGTTGGCCAGGACCGGGTTGGTTAGCAGTATCCCGGCCGTAGTAGCTTGACACTCTTTCTTCTAGACAGGTTAACATCAATAAGTCTAAACATGACCATTTAAAATAAAATAATCCCGCCCAAATAGTAGTATTTTTTTTTTTTTCATTTACTATTAAGGAGGTGAAAGATCTAAGCTTAATATTGCAGGAAGAATGTTGCTTCCATCAATGTAATTGTCTGTCCCCATCATTTCCAACCTCCCCCCCAATAAATTGGTTTTTTGGGATAAAATATTTTTTATCCATACACGCATGCAGTAACATATACACATAATATACATAACAATTTACAACTATATAGACAATACATACTTTTTAAACGAATACCTTTATATTACCGCAATACACTACCACCCCTTTCCCCCCAAATTGAGAAGTACTAAACAACAACTTTGCGGCCCTCTCCTCAGCTTTAACACATCATATCCACAATTTACAGAACACATCCTACTTTACACATAGTATATTTTGTTTTTTTAGTCCTTCCTCTATTTCTGTTTCCATTATATTTTGTAACTGTGCTATTCACAACATTTCTGAACCTATATACATTTTACAGATCCCCCTATGTCTTACATTGTTATCTTTTATTGAGCCGACCCTTCAGCTCCATTCAACCCCTCCCATCTATCTCTCAACATCATCCATTCTTGGATTTTCTTTGCCAATATTTTTTCAACTGTGCTGAGTAGCTTCACCAAAAATAATTGAGCCTTTCTATTCTCATAGCTTCTACAGTTGGAAATTAAAAAACAAAGTTTTGATAAATATAATACTATATTATCATTGATTGACTATGGCTCTTCAAATCACCCAGTATTCGCTATCTGCAGCCGATAGTTCTAGGCACAATGTCTGCAATTATTCAGCCATTCCTGGACCTGCTGTCCAAACAAAACGAGGCTAAATAAGGACAAGTAACCCAAAATAAATGCACTTCTAATGACTCTGCCTCCTCATCTAGCAAAAACCAATCTCGCTGAGCTAGCGAAATTTACTAATCCCAACACATACTATAACATTCTATGGTTCACGATTATTTTGTATAGTAATTTTTAACAGGCAACAAATTCAAAGTTTGAATCCGGTGCTTGTTTTTGCGTAAACAATTCCATTAAACCATTGCCACAGAATGCAGTAGCCATCTTATAAATCTCTTCCCAAACTATTCTCGCAATTCTACATACTGCACAGCTCAAACAACTTGTCAGTTTTTTCGTACTAAAACTTCTTTATGCTGCAGGGCAGTCATTGAGTAGCTTGAGATGAAAGCGTCACAGAGATGCCCATAGTAAACTCCTGCTCCTCAGTACCCAGAATATGCCATTAAATATGACCATCTATTATTCGTATTGAGATAAGAAAACACCTGAAGTTTCTAAAACTGTTATATAATTAGCTCTTCATGAGCACTCTACAAAAAACTCAACTTATGGCAGGCAAAAACCTGAGGTCTCCCCACCTTCCTGTTTGAATTTCTTTCTGAAGCGTGACAATTATATCAACCAAGGCTTCTCATTGAAATACAGCCAGACATATTGATGAGTTCCTCACTTCCTACGGCCTGTATCCCTAGATGTCAACAGTAACAATAAACTTAGCTCTACGACTACTAATTGAAGCGGCGGGCCGAAAAGGACACAGACAATTACTCAACCAATCCCGCCAGCGAGCCTGCACCATCTTTCACATCGCGCGTTCACCATGAGGAGGACTCCGTTCCACCGCTCATCTGCAGTCACTCTAATTCTCCGGTTGCAACGTATCAACGAGTATGCTACACAAGCAATAATCTAAAAGTTGAACATTACATGCTTTAAACATCCTCATACGATCGTTACCTGAACTTTTGGACACTTTTGTCAACGTTTAGTGGAGCGCCGCTTTATGACTTTGGAATTGTTTACCATAACGCGCTAACCAAAGATAGCATAACACATTGGACATAAATGTAATGGACCATTATCGAACAAATCAAGCATTTATGTGACCTGGATTCCTAGGACTCGCATTCTGATGAAGTTCATCAAAGATAGAACAACTTTAATCATGTATCTCTGGTTATTGTTGACCACCCAACATAGGACTCAATTGCAAACTTGTTCTGAGCTCGTATCAGATCTATTGGCATGATTTGCTTTTCCTAAAGTTTTTACTTTGAAATCTGATAATTCCACTGTTATAATCTCTACTTTATGATGACATATTTCGTTGAAACGATGTGGCTATTGGCAAATCACTGGATGTTTTTGGAATGTGAATCGTAAACGCGCCAATGTAAACTCAGATTTTTTCATATAACTAATCGACACTTTATCAAACAAACATAAAAAGCACAAGTATTGATCTCAAACATCGAATCCCATGAGGTCATCTGATGAAGATACATCAAAATGTTTTGTATTAATTCTATCTCTATTTCGGCTTTTTTTTGACTGCTATATTTCGCTGCGAAACAATGCTGAGCTTAAATTGTGGTCTTGGTTGAAGCCTAACCAAATCGTTCATTAGTGCTTTCGCTGCAAAAGCATATTGACAAATCGCGACGCTTTTGGTGGGATTAACAACAAGATTACCTTAAAGATGATATAAACACGTAGATTTTAGAGATTTTACATTTAAGAAAGAAATTCCTGAGAGCTTGTTTGAATTTGGCGCCCTGCCACTTCACTAGGCTTTGTCATATCAAGCCCAGTAGCGATGCAACCATAAGAGTTAAAATGAAACTTGGATATATTTTTATTATATTCACACTTCTTCTATTAACCATTTGCCTTCCTTTAACCACTTTGTGTTTCCGAACACAAAGATTTCCTCATACCTTCATTTCCCTCTACCTGCCAGCTTCGATTTCTTTGTGGTAATGCTACAATAATTGATAGACACATTTTGCCGCCCGAATAGAGCAGCATGCTCCATCAATGTCTGATGTAGTCCCTGTGTGGCATAACTGCCAACCAGTTCCCATTTAATTCGATAGTCATCCACCTAAAAATTATCATTTTTATCTCAACATTTCTCTCGAAATTTTTTTATTCTTTATTAACATTAGCTTATATATATAGAGTTTAACACATATATATTGTTATCGACTATGTTGTTCGTCCCCTTACCAGGTGGATTAACTGAATTGCACAACCAACCCTATTCTAGGCCATTGTTTCAAAAAAATAACGATAATTCCATTGGCGTTATTACTTCCCTTTTCAAACAATCGAAAGTGCAATACTTCCTCCAAGAACTTACCGACCCCGAGCAGCTCACGTTCCACCAGTACCATACGCCCAAAAAACCAGACATGCTAACCTGTTTCAATGGACTACGACCGTAGCACCTCACGTCCTCCTGCCCCATGAAGGGCCCAAAAACAACCAACAACGTTACCATGTTAAAAAATCGACTACAACCGCAACCCCTTACACTCACGCTCTAAGACCAGAAGGGCCCAAAAAACACCAACCGTAACCTGTCCTTTAAATGTATTACCGCCCCATCCCACTCACGTCCGTAGCATGAAGGGCCCAAAAACACCAAGGTAACCCTGTTTAAATGCACGACACCGACGCTCGCACTCACGTCTAGTTGCCATAGAAGGCCCAAACCACCAACAGTAACCTGTTTAAATACTACCCGCACCGATTAGCACTCACGTCCGTAGCCATCGAATGCCCAAAACAAACTACCAGGTAAACCTGTCTTAAATAGACACTCACCGCCCCGTAAGCACTACTCCTAGCCATGAGGGACCCAAAAAAAACACCAGTTAAACCTGTTTAAATGATTACCGCCCCGTAATCACACTCACCCTAGCCAAGAAGGCGCCCAAAACACCACCAAACCCGTAAACCTGTTAAATGGCACCACTACCGACCTCTTAGCACTCACGTTTTGCCATGAAGGGGCCCACAAAACACCACGGTCGAAACACTGTTCCCTTAAATGACACTACCCCCGTAGCAACTCACCGTCCTACCCATAAGGGCCCAAAAAACACCACCACTAACCTGTTTCAACATGCACTTAACGACCGTAGCAACTCAACGAATTCTCTGTCTGACCAGACAGCGCCGCACCACAAACAACCACCAATGGTAACTGTTTAAATGTAACTACCGGCCCGAAGCACTCACTCCGTAGCCCATGAAGCCCAAACAACCCAAAGAACCTGTTAATGACTACCGCCCCTTAAGCACTCACGTCCTTAGCCATGAAGGGCCCAAAAACCCAAGCGTAACCTGCCTAATGACTACCGCCCCGTAGCACTCACTCTGTGCATGAAGTGCTTTGAAAGCTGGTCATGGTTCACACTCAACACCACATCCCAGAAACCTAGACCCACTCCATTTTCACATACCGCCCCAACAGATCCACAATGACGCAATCTCTATTCACTCCACCAACTCCTTTCCCCACCTGGACACACAGAACACCTATGTGAGACATGCGTTCATTGACCTACAGCTCAGCATTCAACACATAGTCCCTCAAAGCTCATCATAAGCTAATGACCCTGGAACTTAACATCACCCTCTCAACTGATCCTGGACTTACCTGAAGGTCGCCTTCAGTCTAAGGTAGGCATGCTAGTCCCCTCCTACTCCCCTATCTCATCACGACTGCTCACCCTGGCCCACGCAGAGCGTGGTGTTAGACTCAACACACTCATGAAGTTGCCCGACTACACAACGTGGAGTCCTCGATCACCGACAACGATGACGACAGCCATATAGGGAGGACGTCGGAAGCTGCCAGTCGTGCCTGCCGAACAACACACTCTCCCCAATGTTGAAGCAAGACAAAGACTCAATCGTGGACTACAGGAAAGAGCGAGCACCCCCCATCACATCACCAAGGCTGTACTAGTGGAAGCACGTTGCGAGAGCTTCAATTCCGTCGTGTCACATCACTCAACAAACTCTCACTGTCCCAAACACACCACACACTCATGACGAGCGCACACCAACGCCAATTCCCCCTGAATAGGCCTTCGTATGCGTGCCCAGCTTCATGAACTGCTCTTTGTAACGTATAGGAGTCAGGAAGCAGGTGTAGAAGGTACGTTTAATCATGAGAATAAGCAGGTAAACAAAACAGAAGAAGCGTACTGAACGTGACCAAAAAACCAATACTGCCTGAGACTGAGGCTACTGAGGGCTAAATAATAATGATGGTTGCCAGGTGTGTATAATGTGGGTTGCCAGGACCGGTGGTTAGTATCCCGGGAGTATATAAGTTAGAACATGACATTTTTAAAAGAATATCCCAAATATAGTATTACATTTTTTATTTTTTATTTAAAGGGGTGGATCAGCTTAATATTGCGGAAAGATTGTTGCCTCCATCAATGTAATTGTCTGCATCATTTCCAATCCCCCATATTGTTTTTGGTAAATATATCCATACACGCATGCATACATATACACATATATACATACACATACCTATATAGACATACATATACACATATATACATACACACATACCTATATAGACATACATATACACATATATACATACACATACCTATATAGACATACATACTTTTTAAAGTATATACCTTTATTATTCCCCGCAAACCCCACCACCCTTTCCCCAATTGGAGTAAACTAATAAACACTTAGGCTTCTACCTTCAGTTTATACATCATATCCACAATTTTACAGACTGTCACGTTCCTGACCTTATTTCCTTTGTTCATTCTTGTTTAGTTGGTCAGGACGTGAGCTGGGTGGGCATTCTATGTTATGTGTTTCTATGTTGGGTTTATTGTTTGGCCTAATATGGTTCTCAATCAGGGGCAGGTGTTTGTCATTGTCTCTGATTGGGAACCATATTAAGGTTGACTGTTTTCACTGTTTGTTTGTGGGTGATTGTTCCTTGTTCGTGCGTTCGTTCGTTGTCTGTATGTTCACATGTTCAGGTCTGTAGCGTCGTTAGTTTCATTTTCTGTTTATTGTTTTGTTCGTGTTGTTAAGTGTTTCCAATAAATATGGAAACATACCACGCTGCAATTTGGTCCTCCTCTCTTCCACCTAACGACGAGTGTTACACAGACACAATCTATTTTACAATAGTTATATTTTGTTTGTTTTTAGTCCTTCCTCTATTTCTGGTGTCCATTATATTTGTAACTGTGCTATTTCACAACATTTCTGAACCTATATACATTTTACAGATCCCGTATGTTTTACATTGTTTATCTTGTTATTAGTCCCACCCTTCAGCTCCATTCAACCCCTCCCATCTATCTCTCAACATCATCCATTTTGGATTTCTATTTGCCATATATTTTTCAACTGTGCWGTGATGCTTCACAAAATAATTGAACCTTTCTATTCTCATAGCTTCTAACAGATTGGAAATTAAAAACAAATGTTTTTGATAAAATAATGATTATATTATTCATTGATTGACTATGGCTTTTCAAATCACCCAGTATTGCTATCTGCAGCGTTAGTTCTAGGCAAATGTTGCAATTATTCAGCCATTCCTGGACCTGTGTCCAAAAACGAGCTACATAAGGACAATACCAAAATAAATGATCTAATGACTCTGCCTCCTCATAGCAAAATCTGCAGAGCTGGGAAGATTTTATCCCACATATATATAACATTCTATTGGTTGCACGAATTTTGTATAGTAATTTAAATTGAAAAATTCAAAGTTTTGAATCCGGTGTTGTTTTGCGTAAACAATTCATAAACCATTTGCCAAGGAATGAGTACATCGGAAATCTCTTCCCAACTATTTTGCAATTTATATGGCACAGCTGTCAGTTTTTTGGTACTTAAAACTTCTTATGGCTGCAGGGGCAGTATTGAGTAGCTTGGATGAAAGGTGCACAGAGGTGCCCATAGTAAACTGCCTGCTCCTCAGTCCCAGTTGCTAATATATGCATATTATTATTCGTATTGGATAGAAAACACTCTGAAGTTTCTAAAACTGTTTGAATTATGTCTGTGAGTATAACAAAACTCATATGGCAGGCAAAAACCTGAGAAGTTCCACTTCCTGTTTGAATTTTTTCTGAGGTGACAGATTTTCAACCAAGCTCTCATTGAAATTACAGCGAGATATTGATGAGTTTTCACTTCCTACGGCTTCCACTAGATGTCAACAGAGAGAGAGATAGCACTTAAATTAAAGGCAGAGAGATCCTTAAATTAAAGGCGCGAGAGAACTTCAATTAAAGGCTGAGGAACTTCAATTAAAGGCCGAGAGAACTTCAATTAAAGGCTGAGAGAGCTTAAATTTAAAGGCTTGAGAGAACTCAATAAAAGGCTGAGAAAAACTTAAAATTAAAAGGCTGAGAGAAGATTAAATTAAAGTCAGAGAGAACTTAAATTAAAGGCTGAGAGAAAGCTTAAATTTAAAGGCTGAGAAGACCTTAAAAATTAAGGGATGAGAAGAATTAAATTAAAGGCTGAGGAGAACTTAAATTAAAGGGACTGAAGAGAAACTTAAATTAAAGCTGAGAGAACTTAAATTAAAGGCTGAGAAAGACCTTAAATTAAAGGCTGAGAGAGATTAAATAAAGGCTGAGGAACTAAAATTAAAGACTGAGAAGAACTTAAATTAAGAAACTGAGAGAACTTAAATTTAAAGGAAGAGAGAACTTAAATTAAAGGCTGAGAAAAACTTCTGGAGATCTGAATCTTTTAATGCCATGTTGGTCAGGGTTTTGGACTAGAAGTGCTCTTTGTAACAGTATAGGAGTCCAAGGAGCAGGTGTAGAAGGTACCGTTTAATCATGAGAATAAGGCAGGTAAACAAAAAGAAAAGCGTAACTGATCGTGAGAACACAAAACCAAAAATACCTGCCTGAAGACTGAGGCTTAGCTGAGGGCTAAAATAAAGGGGAAGTAATCAGAAGCTAAATGATGGTTGCCAAGGTGTTTGTATAATGTGGGTTGCCAGGACCGGTGGTTAGTATGCCGGGAGTAGCGTTGACACTTTTTCCTAGACAGGTTACAATCAGTAATAAAGTTAGAACATGACATTTAAAATAAAAAAATCCCAAATATAGTATTTTTTTTTTTTTTTTCTTTACTTTAAAGGGTGGATCAGCTTAAATATTGGGAAATAAAGAAATGTTGCTTCCATCAATGTAATTGTCTGCAATCATTTCCAATCCCGCCATATTGTTTTGGTAAATATATCCATACACGCATGCAATACATATACACAATATATACATACCACATACCTATATAGACATACATACTTTTAAAAGAATATACTTTATCTATTAACCCGCAAACACTACACAGGCCTTTCCCCAATTGGAGTAAACGTAATAAAACTTCATTTGCGTCCTACCCTCAGTTTAAACATCAAATATCCACAATTTTTACAGACCCACAATCTATTTTACAATAGTTTATATTTTGTTTGTTTTTAGTCCTTCCTCTATTTCTGTTGTCGCATTATATTTGTAACTGTGGCTATTTCACAACATTTCCTGAACCTATATTACATTTTCAGATCCCGTATGTTTTACATTGTTTATCTTGTTATTAGTCGTACCCTTCGCTCCATTCAAACCCCTCCCATCTATCTCTCAACATCAATCGCATTTTGGATTTTTAATTTGCCATATATTTTTCAACTGTGCTGTGATGGCTTCAGCAAAAATAATTGAGCCTTTCTATTCTGCATAGCTTCTACAGATTGGAAAATTAAAAAACAAACGTTTTTTGATAAAATAATTATTATATTATTCATTGATTGACTATGGCTTTTTCAAATCACCCAGTATTGTATCTGCAGCGTTAGTTCAGGCAATGTTGCAATTATTCAGCCAAATTCCTGGGACCTGTGTCCAAAAACGAGCTACATAAGGACAATACCGAAATAAAATGATCTAATGACTCTTGCCTCCTCATAGCAAAATCTGGCAAGCTGGGAAGATTTTATCCCAACATATATATAACAATTCTAATTGGTTGCAAAGAATTTGTAATAGTAATTTAAATTGAAAAATTCAAAGGTTTTGAATCCGGTGTTGTTTTGCGTAAACAATTCATCAAACCCATTTGCCCAAGGAATGAGTAGCATATCGGAAATCTCTTCCCCCAACTATTTTTGGGCAAATTTATAAATGGCACAGCTGTCAGTTTTTTTTGGTTACTTAAAACTTTCTTATGGCTGCAGGGGCAGTATTGAGTAGCTTGGATGAAAAGGTGGCACAGAGGGTGCCCATAGTAAAACTGCCTGCTCCTCAGTCGTTGCTAATATTGCATCAGTTATTATTCGTATTGGATAGAAACACTCTGGAAGTTTCTAAAACTGTTTGAATTAATGTTGTAGTATAAAAACCATATGGCAAGGAAAAACCTGAGAAGTTCCACTTCCTGTTGAATTTTTTCTGAGGTGACAGATTTTCAACCAACTCTCAAATGAAATTACAGCGAGATATTGATGAGGTTTTCCACTCCGTACGGCTTCCACAAGATCGTCAAGTCACATGAGAACTTTGTCTGATGACTCTAATGTGGAAGGGGGGCCGAAGGACACAGGAATTAGTCACCAACTGCCAGGAGCTGACATGCTTTCCACATGCGCGTTCACATCGAGGAGGACCTCCGTTCGCACCGCTCATTCTGAAGTCAATCTAATTCTGCGGTTGGACGTTATTCCAAGATGTATGTTAAACAACATTCTAAAGATTGATCAATACATCGCTTTTAACATGTTTCTACTGACTGTTTAATTGGACTTTGGACAATTTTGTCACGTATAGTGGACGCGCTTTGTGACGTTGGAATTGGTTTTACCAAAACGCGCTAACCACAAGTTGCTAATTGGACATGAAATAATGGACAATTAATCGAACAAATTCACAGCATTTATTGTGGACCTGGGATTCCTAGGCACTGCATCTGATGAAAGTATTATATCATCTATAAGTAAGGAAAAACAGTTTATCATGTAGGTTCTTGAGGTTTTTTTGTTGACCCCAACCATGGCAGGTGCTAATTTGAGCAATTTGTTCTGAGCTCCGTCTCAGATTATTGCATGATTTGCTTTTTCCGTAAAGTTTTTTGAAATCTGTAATTCCCATGCGTACTATCAGTCTACATTTATGATGAATCATTTCTGTTGAAACGATGTGGTATGCAAAATCACTGATGTTTGTTGGAAACTAGTGAACTGTAACGGCGCCAAATGTAAACTCAGATTTTTTTATATAAATATGAACTTTATAACAAAACATGCATGTATTGTGTAACATGAAGTCCTATGAGTGTCATCTGATGAAGATAATCAAATGTTTGTGATTATTTATTCTCTATTCGGCTTTTTGGTGACTGCTATATTTCGCTGGAAAATGGTGTGCTTATTGTGGTTTGGTGTGACCCTAACATAATCGTTTGAGTGCTTTCGCTGAAAAGCATATTTGAAATCGACACTTTGGTGGGAATTAACAACAAGATTACCTTTAAAATGATATTTAAGACACGTATGTTTGAGGAATTTTAATTATGAAGATTTCTGTTGTTTGAATTTCGGCGCCCTGCACTTTCACTGGCTGTTGTCATGATCAATCCCAGTAGCGGATGCAGCTATAAGAAGTTAAATGAAATTGGTAATATGTTTTTATTTATCACACTTTTCTTTAACATTTGTGTTCCTTTAACCATTTGTGTCGACACACAAGTTCCTTACTTTTTTCCCCTTCTACCTGCCACTTCGATTTTGGGTAATGCTACAATTAATTGGTTGAAATTTTGGGTAGAGCAGACATTTCCATTGTCTGTGTAAGCTCCATGTGTGACATAACTCCACCAGTCCGAATTTATGATATCATTCACTAAAATTATAATTTTTTTAAACATTTCTTCGAAATTTTTTTTTTTTTTTATAATTAGTAATATTTGAGTTTAACCACAAATTTGTTGTACTATTTGTTCCGTCTTTCAGGTGGATTAAACTGAATTGCAACCAACTTTCTAAGGCTTGTTTAAAAAATAAACGATATTTTGGACGTTTATTTTTTCCTTTTCAAACAACCGAAAGTTGAAACTGCCTCAATGACTACCGCCCGTAGCACTCACGTCCGTAGCCATGAAGGGCCCAAAAACACCAAGGTACCTGTTTAAAATGACTACCGACCGTCGTAGCACTCACGTCTGTTGCATGAAGGGCCCAAAACACCAAGGTAACCTGTTTAAATGACTACCGCCCGTAGCACTCACGTCCGTAGCCATGAAGGGCCAAAAACACCAAGGTAACCTGTTTAAATGATTACCGCCCCCGTCGCACTCACGTCGTAGCCATGAAGGGCCCCAAAACACAAGGTAACCTGTTTAAATGACTACCGACCCGTAGCACTCACGTCTGTTGCCATGAAGGGCCAAAAACACCAAGGTAACCTGTTTAAATGACACGCCCCGTAGCACTCACGTCCGTAGCCATGAAGGGCCCAAAAAACACAAGGTAACCTGTTTAAATGACTACGCCCGTAGCACTCACGTCGTAGCCATGAAGGGCCCAAAAACACCAAGGTAACCTGTTTAAAATGATTACCCCCGTCGCACTCACGTCGCGTAGCCATGAAGGGCCCAAAACACCAAGGTAACCTTTAAATGACTACCGACCCGTAGCAACTCACGTCTGTTGCAGAAGGGCCCAAAAACACCAAGGTAACCTGTTTAAATGACTACCCGCCCGTAGCACTCACGTCCGTAGCCATGAAGGAGCCAAAAACACCAAGGTAACCTGTTAAATGACTACCGACCCGTAGCACTCACGTCTGTTGCCATGAAGGGCCAAAAAACACCAAGGTAACCTGTTTAAATGATACCGCCCCGTAGCACTCACGTCCGTAGCCATGAAGGGCCAAAAAACACCAAGGTAACCTGTTTAAAATGACTACCGCCCGTAGCACTCCACGTCCGTAGCCATGAAGGGCCCAAAAACCCAAGGTAACCTGCCTAAATGACTACCGCCCGTAGCACTCACGTCTGTAGCCATGAAGTGCTTTGAAAGGCTGGTCATGGTTCACATCAACACCATCATCCAGAAACCCTAGACCCACTCCATTTCAACATACGCCCCACAGATCCAG
>NW_019942664.1:70838-77362 GCF_002910315.2 Salvelinus sp. IW2-2015 | reverse complement strand
ATCCACAGATGACGCAATCTCTATTGCACTCCACACTGCCCTTTCCCACCTGGACAAAAGGAACACCTATGTGAGAATGCTGTTCATTGACTACAGCTCAGCATTCAACACCATAGTGCCCTCAAAGCTCATCACTAAGCTAAGGACCCTGGAACTTAACATCACCCTCTGCAACTGGATCCTGGACTTCCTGAAGGGTCGCCCTTCAGTGGTAAGGGTAGGCATGCTTAGTCCCCTCCTGTACTCCCTATTCATCCACGACTGTGTGGCCACGCAGAGGGTGGTGTTTAGACTCCAACACAATCATTAAGTTTGCCGATGACACAACAGTGGTAGGCCTGATCACCGACAACGATGAGACAGCCTATAGGGAGGAGGTCAGAGAGCTGGCAGTGTGGTGCCAGAACAACAACCTCTCCCTCAATGTGAGCAAGACAAAGGAGGTAATCGTGGACTACAGGAAAAGGAGGGCCGAGCACGCCCCCATTCACATCGACAAGGCTGTAGTGGAGCAGGTTGAGAGCTTCAAGTTCCTTGGTGTCCACATCATCAACAAACTATCATGGTCCAAACACACCAAGACAGTCATGAAGAGGGCACGACAACGCCAATTCCCCCTGAATAGGCGTTGTCGTGCCCTCTTCATGACTGTCTTCTACAGCTGCACCTTCCAGAGCATCCTGACTGGTTGCATTACCGCCTGGTATGGCAACTGCTTGGCCTCCGACCGCAAGGCGCTACATAGGGTAGTGAATAGTACATCGTGGGGGGCCAAGCGTCCTGCCATCCCGGACCTCTATACCAGGCGGTGTCAGAGGAAGGCCCTAAAAATGGTCAAAGACTACAGCCACCCAAATCATAGACTGTTCTCTCTGCTACCGCTTGGCAAGCCCCAAGCCATTAGACAGCTAAACAGTTCATCAAATGGCTACCAGGACTATTTGCATTGACTCCCTTTTTTTACACTGCTGCTACTCTCTGTTTATTATCTATGCATAGTCACTTTACCTCTACCTACATGTACGTATTACCTCAATTACCGTGACTAACCAGTGCCACCGCACATTGACTCGGTATCGGTAGCCCCTGTATATAGCCTTGTTATTATAGGTCCTTACTTACTTTAAAAAAAACTCTGCATCTTTGGTTAATAAGGGCACATGTGACAAATAAAATGTGATATGTGATTGTGAATCTCTGTCACTGACTTGACACTCACCTTCATAGTTTTTATTTTATTTAACCTGGCAAGTCAGTTAAGAACAAATTCTTATTTACAATGACAGCCTACCCCGGCGACGTTGGGCCAATTGTGCACCGCCCTATGGGACTCCCAATCACGGCCGAATGTGATGCAGCCTGGATTCAAACCAGGGACTGTAGTGACGCCTCCTGCACTCCTGTGTAGACCGTGAAATGTGCATAGGGCCTATCGGTTTCCCGAAGACCGGCCCATTGGGTGCAGGTGATGTCAATAACGTTGATTGACTGATGTCAGTGTGACTGCATGACAGTTATCAAGCTCTGATATGAACCCACCAATCCTCCAACTGCTATTTACAGTATCTCCATTAAAAAGAGCCCCGTATTTCTGCAGGCCTTATTTTCCATTCATATCCTGGATGAAAAGCCCAACACGCTACAAACACACACACAAATATATATATATATATATATATATATATATATATAGAGAGAGAGAGAGAGAGAAAGAGAGAGAGAGAGAGAGAGAGAGAGAGAGAGAGAGAGAGAGAGAGAGGAGAGAGAGAGAGGAGAGAGAGGAGAGAGAGAGAGAGAGAGAGAGAGAGAGAGAGAGAGAGAGAGAGAGAGAGAGAGAGAGGAGAGAGAAGAGAGAGAGAGAGAGAGAGAGAGAGAGAGAGAGAGAGAGAGAGAGAGAAGAGAGGTGGGAATAGAGGTGGTGAGGGAAGAGGAAAGAGAAAGAAAGAAAGAGAGGCTCAGGCCTGTCTGACTTTATGGTAAATGGTAGCATGCTGGCTTATTGACCTTGAGCTCTGCGTGTGTGTAAGATCTCGCTCTGCAAGTCAAACCACGACGATTCAATCCAGTGGCCCCTCCAACGTGTGAACGGGGGGGGGGGGGGAACCACGTGACCCCTGCGGGTATTGAACCAACAACCTTGGCATTGCTCGTGCTACCAACTGACTCACACAGGATCCCAACTAAAATGCTAACTTTGTGACCATCTGTTCTCTACTAGTACTGCCACTATCCATCGTTGTGAGATAACAAAAGGCCTTACTACAGAGACAGAGACAAGTTGGTAGTGCTCAGCGGTGATGACTCACAGAGACATGGGGATGATGACCTCCACACGGGAGCGTACGGACATGGACATATTCTCATTCACCCCTTTAGATTTGTGTGTATTAGTTGGGAAAGTTGGGAAATTGTTTCCGATTACTTGTTCGATTTTACTGTACTGTCGGAACTAGAAGCTCAAGCATTTCGCCACACTCGCATTAACATCTGCTTACCAATGTGTATGTGACCAATTACAATTCGATTTGATTTGGGGCTTCATAGTGAGCATTAGAGTTGCGTCACAAATGGCACTCTGTTACCTATATACTGCACTACTTTTGACCATAGCCTATTAGCTCTGGTCTAAATTAGTGCACTATATAGGGAATAGGGCCCTGGTCAGAAGTAGTGCACTATATAGGGAATAGGGTTCTGGTCTAAAGTAGTGCACTATATAGGGAATAGGGTCTGGTCTAAAGTAGTGCACTATATAGGGAATAGGGCTCTGGTCTAAAGTAGTGCACTATATAGGGAATAGGGCTCTGGTCTAAAGTAGTGCACTATATAAGGGAATAGGGCTCTGGTCTAAAGTAGTGCACTATATAGGGAATAGGGCTCTGGTCTAAAAGTAGTGCACTATATGGGAATAGGGTTCTCTGGTCTAAAGTAGTGCACTATATAGGGAATAGGGCTCTGGTCTAAAGTAGTGCACTATATAGGGAATAGGGCTCTGGTCTAAAGTAGTGCACTATATAGGGAATAGGGCTCTGGTCTAAAAGTA
The DNA here is from genome assembly GCF_002910315.2 of Salvelinus sp. IW2-2015. Lineage (NCBI taxonomy): Eukaryota > Metazoa > Chordata > Actinopteri > Salmoniformes > Salmonidae > Salvelinus > Salvelinus sp. IW2-2015. Next base: position 74,319 of record NW_019942664.1, on the reverse strand, counting down.
GTGCACTATATAGGGAATAGGGCTCTGGTCTAAAGTAGTGCACTATATAGGGAATAGGGCTCTGGTCTATAGTAGTGCACTATATAGGGATAGGGCTCTGGTCTAAAGTAGTGCCACTATATAGGGAATAGGGCTCTGTTCTAAAGTAGTGCACTATATAGGGAATAGGGCTCTGGTCTAAAGTAGTGCACTATATAGGGAATAGGGCTCTGGTCTAAAGTAGTGCACTATATAGGGAATAGGGCTCTGGTATAAAGTAGTGCACTATATAGGGAATAGGGCTCTGGTATAAAGTAGTGCACTATATAGGGAATAGGGCTCTGGTCTAAAGTAGTGCACTATATAGGGAATAGGGCTCTGGTCTAAAGTAGTGCACTATATAGGGAATAGGGCTCTGGTCTAAAGAAGTGCACTATATAGGGAATAGGGCCCTGGTCAGAAGTAGTGCACTATATAGGGAATATGGCCATGGTCTAAAGTAGTGCACTATTATAGGGAATAGGGTGCCATTTAGGATGCACCCTTAAGTAGTGGGCTGCTCAGTGACTTCCTATTCTGGGACTACAGAGAGGCGTATGAGAGATGTGAGTCCACAGATGTGAGTCAGTCCAGAGTCCCATGATCCCCCCCCCCCCCCCCTCGCTGAGTTTACAGAGATTACTGGTTCACCCAACCGTGCCGTAGCTAGGTGTCACAGCAGCGGCCACTCCCTGATTCTAAAAAGAGATAGTGTTGAAACGGCTGAGTCATAAAGTCACAGATCAACACCGGCATGAGTCAGTCAGACTCCCAAAGCGCGGTGGCTAGGAGAGAACCCGAGAGAGATAAAGTAATGGTCACTCCAACAGTGTAATAGCTAGATGACAGGACTAGAGGAGTGGCTAGAAGACAGAGGACTAGAGTAGTGGCTAGATGACAGAGGACTAGAGTAGTGGCTAGATGACAGAGGACTAGAGTAGTGGCTAGATGACAGAAGACTAGAGTAGTGGCTAGATGACAGAGGACTAGAGTAGTGGCTAGATGACAGAGGACTAGAGTAGTGGCTAGATGACAGAGGACTAGATTAGTGGCTAGGTGACTATATTAGTGGCTAGAGGACAGAGGACTAGAGTAGTGGCTCGATGACAGAGGATTAGAGTAGTGGCTCGATGACAGAAGACTGGAGTAGTGGCTAGAGGACAGAGGACTAGAGTAAGTGGCTCGATGACAGAGGATTAGAGTAGTGGCCGTGACAAGAAGACTAGAGTAGTGGCTCGATGACAAGAAGGACTAGAGTAGTGCTAGAGGCTAGAGTAGTGGCTCGATGACAGAAGACTAGAGTAGTGGCTAGAGGACTAGAGTAGTGGCTATATGACAGAAGACGAGAGTAGTGGCTAGAGGACAGAGGACTAGAGTAATGGCTTGAGGACAGAGGACTATAGATAGTGTAAAGATGACAGAGACTAGAGTAGTGGCTAGATGACAGAGGATGGAGTAGTGGCTAGAGGAACAGAGGACTAGAGTAGTGGCTAGATGACAGAGGACTAGAGTAGTGGCTAGATGACAGAGGACTAGAGTAGTGTAAAGATGACAGAGGACTAGAGTAGTGGTAGATGACAGAGGACGAGAGTAGTGGCTAGAGTGACAGAGGGACTAGATTAGTGGCTAGATGACTAGATTAGTGGCTAGAGGGACTAGAGTAGCGGCTGAAGGACTAGAGTAGTGGCTAGAGGACTAAGAGTAGTGGCTATATGACAGAGGACTAGACAAGTGCTAGATAAACAGAGGACTAGAGTAGTGGCTAAAAGACAGAGGACTAGAGTAGTGGCTAGAGGACAGAGACTAGACTAGTGGCTAGATGACAGAGGACTAGAGTAGTGGCTAGAGGCCTAGAGTAGTGGCTAGATGACTAGTTTAGTGGCTAGAGGACTAGAGTAGTGGCTAGAGGACTAGCGTAGTGGCTAGAGGATTAGAGTAGTAGCTATAGGACTAGAGTAGTGGCTAGAGGACTAGAGTAGTGGCTAGAGGACTAGAGTAGTGGCTAGAGGACTAGAGTAGTGGCTAGAGGACTAGAGTAGTGGCTAGAGGACTAAGATGAGTGGCTAGAGGACTAGAGTAGTGGCTAGAGGACTAGGAGTAGTGGCTAAGATGACTAGTTTAGTGGCTAGAGGACTAGAGTAGTGGCTAGAGGATTAGAAGTAGTAGCTAGAGGACTAGAGTAGTGGCTAGAGGACTAGAGGAGTGGCAGAGCTAGAGTAGTGGCTAGAGAGACTAGAGGAGTGGCTAGAGGACTAGAGGAGTGGCTAGAGGAACTAGAGTAGTGGCTAGAGGCCTAGAGTAGTGGCTAAGAGCCTAGAGTAGTGGCTAGAGGACTAGAGTAGTGGCTAGAGGACTAGAGTAGTGGCTAGAGGACTAGAGGAGTGACTAGAGAGTGCTAGATGAAGAGACTGGAGTAGTGGCTAGATGACAGAGGACTAGAGTAGTGGCTAGATGACAGAGGACTGGATAGTGGCTAGAGGACAGAGGACTAGAGTAGTGGCTAGATGACAGAGGACTAGAGTAGTGGCTAGATGACAGAGACTAGAGTAGTGTAAAAGATGAACAGAGGACTAGAGTAGTGGCTAGATGACAGAGGACCGAGAGTAGTGGCTAGATGACAGAGGACTAGATTAGTGGCTAGATGACTATATTAGTGGCTAGAGGACAGAGGACTAGAGTTAGTGGCTCGATGACAGAGGATTAGAGTAGTGGCTCGATGACAGAAGACTGGAGTATGGCTAGAGGACAGAGGACTAGAGTAGTGGCTCGATGACAGAGGATTAGAGTAGTGGCTCGATGACAGAAGACTAGAGTAGTGGCTCGATGACAGAAGACTAGAGTAGTGGCTAGAGGACTAGAGTAGTGGCTCGATGACAGAAGACTAGAGTAGTGGCTAGAGGACTAGAGTAGTGGCTATATGACAGAGGAACGAGAGTAGTGGTAGAGGACAGCAGGACTAGAGTAATGGCTAGAGGACAAGAGGACTAGAGTAGTGTAAAGATGACAGAGGACTAGAGTAGTGGCTAGATGACAGAACGGATAGGACTAGAGAGATAGTGGCTAGAGGACAGAGGACTAGAGTAGTGGCTAGATGAACAGAGGACTAGAGTAGTGGCTAAGGACAGAGGACTAGAGCAGTGTAGATGCAGAGGACAGAGTAGTGGCTAGAGGACAGAGGACTAGATTAGGTGGCTAGATGACTAGATTAGTGGCTAGAGGACTTAGAGTAGCGGCTAGAGACTAAGTAGTGGGCTAGAGGACTAGAGATAGTGGCTATATGACAGAGGACTAGACAAGTGGCTAGATGACAGAGGACTAGAGTAGTGGCGCTAAAAGACAGAGGACTAGAGTTAGTGGCCTAGAGGACAGAGGACTAGACTAGTGGCTAGATGACAGGGAGGACTAGAGTAGTGGGCTAGAGGCCTAGAGTAGTGGCTAAGATGACTAGTTCTAGTGGCTAAGA
>NW_019942664.1:68651-70813 GCF_002910315.2 Salvelinus sp. IW2-2015 | reverse complement strand
AGTGGCTAGAGGCCTAGAGTAGTGGCTAGAGGACTAGAGTAGTGGCTAGAGGACTAGAGTAGTGGCTAGAGGACTAGAGGAGTGACTAGAGGAGTGGCTAGATGACTAGAGTAGTGGCTAGAGGACTAGAGTAGTGGCTAGAGGACTAGAGGACTGACTAGAGGAGTGGCTAGATGACTAGAGTAGAGCTCCCTAGTGGTGCAGTGTCTAAGCAGTGGTCTAAGTGCAAGAGGTGTCACTGCAGTCCCTGGTTCCAATCCAGGCTGCATCACATCTGACCGTAGTTGGGAGTCCCATAGGGCAGCCCACAATTGTATCAGCGTTGTCTGGGTTTGGCTGGGGTAGACTGCCATTGTAAATAGATTTTGCTATTAATTAACTTGCCAGGTTAAATAAAAAGTGGCTAGATGTCCAACTGTGTGAGAGAGAGAGGGCTGGAGTAGTAGTGAGCACGGTGCAGTCATTTGGGATTGTCTCCTGGTAGCTGAGGATGGTTGAGATGAGGTAGTGAGGATGGGTGAGAGAGATGAGGTAGTAAGGCTGAGGATGGGTGAGATGAGGTAGTGAGGATTGGTGAGAGAGATGAGGTAGTAAGGCTGAGGATGGGTGAGAGTGGTAAGGTAGTAAGGCTGAGGATGGGTGAGAGAGATGAGGTAGTAAGGGTGGTGAGACATTACCTGGGATAGTGAAATACAGCAGTGACCACTGACATGGAGCCACACTGATGACAGACGAGTAGAGTAGAGCTCCTGAGTGGTGCAGTGGTCTAAGGCACTGCATCTCAGTGCAAGAGGTGTCACTGCGGTCCCTGGTTTGAATCCAGGCTGAATCACATCTGGCTGTGACTGGAAGTCCCATAGAGTGGCGCATATTTAGCCCAGAGTTGTCTGGGTTTGGCCGGGGTAGACTGTCTTTGTAAATAGGAATTGGCTCTTAACTGACTTGTCAAGTTAAATAAAGGTAAAAAATAAAATAGTGGCTAGATGTCCAATTGTTAGAGAGAGATGGGGCTAGCGTAATAGTGAGCACAGTGCAGTCACTTAGGATTGTCTCCAAGGAGTTGAGGATGGTTGAGAGGGATTAGGTAGTGAGGTGAGGATGTGGAGCCATCCGGGATAGTGAAATACAGTAGTGACCACTGCCATTGTGCAGTTACTTGGGTCAGTCCACACTGGCTATGTCTCCAGCTTTGACACAATACTTTCCAGGTCTGTTCCTTGGGGTGCAAAATGTTGCTGAATGCTCAGACAGAAATGTGATTGCTGCCGAATCCTATCTCTACATGTTGCATGAACCTACTGTTGAAGTTTACATACACCTTAGCCAAAGACATTTAAACTCAGTTTTTCACAATTCCTGACATTTAATCCTAGTAAAAATGTCCTGTCATAGGTCAGTTAGAATCACCCATATTGGAGGACACTTTGCGACCCAGCTTTAACTTCTGAATGATGTGTTGAGATTTGCTTGCAACAAATATCAATTATTTTTCTTCGGCTCATGATGCCATCTATTTTGTGAAGTGCATCAGCGCCTTCCTGGCAGGATGCCAACTGCATGACCGCACGCCCGTGGCTTCATTGGTTTGGAATGGTTGTTACTCCAGTCTTGCAAGCCTCCCTTTTTCGCTCCAAACATTCGAGATGGTCGTTTTACGAGTCATAACAGTTTATTTTGCTTTCATCAGATCAAGAGGACATTTCTACCAAAAACGGGGGTACATCTTGGTCCTCCCATTTTGTAGCACGTTGCAAACTTGCTTAATCTTGTGCTTTTGTTATGGACGCGGTTATTGGGGGAGGATAGTAGGTTCGATTCGTCTTTACTGAGCGGGCACCTCGTTTACAGGTTCATTTGTCGAATACAGGATCATATTTCACTGTGGCAGTATAGTACTTTTGTATGTGTTGTGTCTCCTGGAATGCATTTACAAGGCTGCTTTGCTGTTTTCTGGAATTGATTTTCACTTTTCATGCACCATATAATACGTTTCATCTCTAGGAGACAGAACGCGTCTCCTCTGAGGCGGTATGAACGGCTAACGTGGTCCATGGTGTTTTAAACTTGCATGACTTATTGTTTTAAGATTGACGTGGATGCCTTCAGGCGTTTGAATATTGCTCCAACGGATTGCAACAGACTTGTGGAGGTAAAAAAAGAAT
>NW_019942664.1:44663-68626 GCF_002910315.2 Salvelinus sp. IW2-2015 | reverse complement strand
ACTTGTATTTTCAAGAATTGTGAGAATTGAATTCAGAATAATATACGAGAGAATTATTTATTTCAGCTTTTATTTATTCATCACTATTCCCAGTGGGTCAGATGTTTACATACACTCAATTGTATTGGTAGCATGCTTTTGAATTGTTATACTTGGGCTCAAACGTTTTTAGGTAGCCTTCCACAAGCTTTCCACAACAAGTTGGAGGGAATTTTTGCCCATTCCTCCTGACTCAGCGGGAAGCGTGGTGCCGCCATCACCTCATTTGTGTTAATATCACGTGCGATTGCAGGTTTATGCGTAATAGTGTGCGCCCTCCCCTTTCTCGGCCAAGCGATACTCTTACCCAAAAAATCTGAGGTCTTGGCTGATTTATTTTGATTTTCCCATTATGTCAAGCAAAGAGGCACTGAGTTTGACGGTAAGCCTTGAAATACATCCACCGGTACACCTCCAATTGACTCAAATTATGTAAATTAGCCTGTCAGAAGCTTCTAAAGCCATGACATCATTTTCTGGAATTTTCCAAGCTGTTTAAAGGCACAGTCAACTTAGTGTATGTAAACTTCTGACCCACTGGAATTGTGATACAGTTAATTATAAGTGAAGTAATCTGTCTGTAAGCAATTGTTGTAAAAATTACTTGTGTCATGCACAAAGTAGATGTCCTAACCGACTTGCCAAAACTATAGTTTGTTAACAAGAAATGTGCGTAGTGGTTGAAAAACTAGTTTTAATGACTCCAACATAACTGTTTGTAAACTTCCAACTTCAACTGTATCTTTGGACGTTTGTGAGAATAGAAAATAGTCTGTCATTACGGAAAGCGAAACAGGTGCGGTATCAAACCACTACAGACATGCAGAGGAGGGTCCAGCAACGAAACAGGTGGCGTTTAAAACCACTACAGACATGCAGAGGAGGGTCCCACAGAAATCAACTGCAATCACAAGAAAGGAGAGCATCTGCCAATCATTCAACAAGTGAATCATGATTGCTCCTTCGTATTACTCCAAAAACTTCTTTATTGCTCAACATGGACTCAGGGGTAAATGTAACATCCTATGATATGCTACGTATGGTATGCATAGTGGTATGGTATATCCATCATCCATTGAATTTGATATGTACAATATGTTACGAGTTTGCAAAACGTATGATATTTTACGAATGCCAATTTGTTGTGGGTAACATTAGCTAGGTGGCTAGATGGCTAATATCAAAGTTAGCTAGGTGGCTAACGTTAGCTATCTTAGGGGTTAGGGTTAGGGGAAGGGTTAAGGTTAGGAGTTAGATTAAAGGGTTAAGGTTAGGAGTTAGGTTAAAGGGTTAAGGTTAGGGTTAGGAGTTAGGTTAAATGGGTAAGGTTAGGGTTAGGAGTTAAGTTAAGGTTAGGGTTAGGAGTTAGGTTAAATGGGTAAGGTTAGGGTTAGGAGTTAAGTTAAGGTTAGGGTTAGGAGTTAGGTTAAATGGTTAGAGTTAGGAGTTAGGTTAAATGGTTAAGGGTAAGGTTGAGGTTAGGGTTAGGAGTTAGGTTAAACGGTTAAGGTTACGGTTAGGGTTAAGGTTAAGGTTAAGGTTAGGGTTAAGGTTAAGGTTAGGAGTTAGGGTTAGGGTTAGGGTTAAGGTTAGGGTTAAGGTTAAGGTTAAGGTTAGTGTTAAGGTTAAGGTTAAGGTTAGGGTTAGGAGTTAGGGTTAGTGCCCACTGCCATTGTGCAGTTACTTGGGTCAGTCCACACTGGCTATGTCTCCAGCTTTGACACAATACTTTCCAGGTCTGTTCCTTGGGGTGCAAAATGTTGCTGAATGCTCAGACAGAAATGTGATTGCTGCCGAATCCTATCTCTACATGTTGCTGGAACCTACTGTTGAAGTTGGAAGTTTACATACACCTTAGCCAAAGACATTTAAACTCAGTTTTTCACAATTCCTGAAATTTTATCCTAGTAAAAATGTCCTGTCTTAGGTCAGTTAGAATCACCACTTTATTTTAAGGAATGTGCACACTGTCAGATACATAGTACGAGAAATAATTATCACTCAGGTTAATGTTATTTCATCACATTCCCAGTGGGTAGATGGTTACATACAACTAATCTTAGTATTTGGGTAGCATTGCTTTTTGAGATTTTAACTTGGGTCAAACGTTTTGGGCTGCCTACAAGTCCCACACAGTTGGGTGTTTTTGGCCATTCCTCCTGACAGAGCTGGTGTTAGGGTTTGGTTAAGGTTAGGAGTAGGTTAGGGTTAAGGTTAGGAGTTGGTTAAGGTAAGGTTAGCCTAACATGTTATTTAGGTTACAAAGTAGCTAAAAAGTTGATAAGTAGTTTTACCAATTAGCTAATTGCCTAAAATTGTCTATAATTGGAGTCACACACACAACCTTAGGATTGCTAAACGTCTGCGTTAGAGCATACCCATCCACCCAAACCACCTTATTTTGTTTTTTCTCTCTTGGGTAACCAGACCAAATATAAGATAATCATACTACATACTTTTGGTATCCAGGATTTACATTAACTATTATGTTATAGTATATGAGACCAGGCTGTTAATGCGCTTCCCAAATGACACACCTATTCCCTTTAGAGTGCATTACATTCTAACCAGGGACTCACGGGCTCTGGTCAAAAGTAGGGCACCACATAGGAAGGGGCCATGCAGGGCAGAAGAAGTTAGAACAGTGCCATGCAGGGCCAGGTGTGGCTGAGGAATGCTTTCTTCTCATTAAAACCCTGCATTAGCCATCTCTCTCTCTCTCGCCTCTCCTCTCTCTCTCCTCTCTCTCTCTCTCTCTCTCTTCTCTTCCTCTCTGTCTCTCCTCTCTGTTCTCTGCTCTCTCTCCCTCTCGTCCTCTCTCCTTTTCTCTCTCTCTGTCCTTTCTCCCTCCTTGCTCTCTCTCTTCAGTCTTTCTCTTCCTCTCTTCTTTTCTCTCTCTCCTCTCTCTCTCTCTCTCTCTCTCCTCGCTCTCTTCTCTCTCTCTCATTCCGGTCTCTCCTCTCTCTACTCATCCTCTGCTCTCTCTCCTCTCCTCTTGCTCATCTCCTCTCTCCTCTCTCTCTCTCTCTCTCTCTCTCCTCTCTCTCTCTCTCTCTCTCCTTTGCCATCTCTCCCCATCTCTCTGTCGTCGGTTTTCCAACTTCTCGGGTCGCTCTTCTCCTCTCCTGTCTCTCTCTCTCTCTCTCTCTCTCTCTCATGCTCTCTCTCTCTCTCTCTCCTCTCTCTCTCTCTTCTCTCTTCTTCTCTCTCTTGCTCTCTCACAATCTCTTCTCTTCCCGTCTCTCTCTCCCGCCTCCTCTCTTCCTTTCCCTCACATCCTACCCTCCCCCTCTGTCGGGTTCCCCTGCTGGGGCAACCATATGACCACATACGTCTCTCATTATACGACTGGAAGTGACATCATATGTCCAGGAAGACCAGACACATGTGAGATGGAAGAGAGAGAGAGAGAAAGAAATCAAACCATGATTTCTGTCCGGGTTGTATCGTGTCGCGTTCAGGGTGGCCACATTTCCTAACAGATTGAGTCGTAGGGAAAGGAGAATCATGAATGTTATATATCTCATTAAATCAGAGTGAGAACAGAACAGCTGTGAGTGGAGGGTTTCTTATTGGGAGAGATGCTCATTGTGAATCTTGAAGCCAGAGTGTGTGACATTGGATGTGTATAAGCGCTAGGACTTTCTACGAAACGAATTATGGCATACTTGTAGTCTTGGAATTCTAAAAGCATGTCTAAGGTGAATCTTCATTGAACTTGCATAATTTAGTCCAGGACTAGTCTTTACCTTGTCTGAACCTGTGTATGTTTTATTAAGGCTAACATAGTTTGAACAAATCAGCCATCTCTTAGGAAGCAATATACAGGATCTGGAGACGCGGCTATCGTTCCCATCGGTGAGGATGGATTTACCACACAACAGTATACAAACCAGGATATAGTTGGAATAGTATACAGTGCCGCTTACCCTTGAAATCCTAAGCATATTTATTAAAAATAATTCATATATTTGCTAACAATGTTACTCAGATAAGAATCTGGAGGATGGGAAGAGACACGGTTCTTCAACTACACGTAGAAGACCATCCTCACCTCTCCCTGGTGAAAACACTGCGTTAACTATAGAGGTAAGAGGAAGTCTTATTCTCCGTTGAAACATCCATGGTTTACACAGTAAGACCGCACTCTTCTCCCTGTGAACACACTGGGTGTATCGTAGCAGTGAGGGAGAGGATCTAGTTCTCCCTGTTGATCACCACCTGGTTCTACCTACATGTAAGAGCAGTGCTATCTCGTCTGTTAGAACGAACGCAGGTGAGGTGTAATACTACGACGTAGACGACATCTATCCCCTTTGAACACCCTGTGGTTTACTACAGTAGAGATCATTCTACTCATCTCGCAGTTATGTGCACGCAGTCTGGGGTGACTTCTACTCCCTAAACATAAGCGAACCTAACGATTTGGGTAAAGAGTGTGATTCATAAGTAATTGAACGGCTTTGGGTTTTGCTGGGTTGGATTTCCATTGTGTTATCGCACTCTTTCTTGATAATTCGTTTGGGCCAGAGGTCCCTCAGAGTCCCTAGAGCTCTCTCCTCAGGAGTCCTCCCATGATGTCCCTCAGAGTCCCTAGAGTCCCTGGCGAGATCCGCCTCGAGTCAGCTCAAGAGTCCGCACGAATCTCCTCGAGTATCTCAGAGATCACCAGAGTCCTCACTCAGTAGTCCCCGCTGCCGACGTCGCCCGGCGAGAGGTCCTCTCAGAGTCCCTCTAGGAGGTCCCCTAGAGTGCGCGCGCGAGCTGTCCCTCAAGAGCTCCCTTCAGTAGTCCCACCCAGAGAGTCGCCTCAGGAGTCACCCCATGTAGTCCCTCGCCAGAGTCCCCGTCAGAGCCACTGCAGCTCCCTCTCAGAGTCTCTTCCGAGGCTCGAGTCCTGCCGTCGGCAGAGCCGCAGCTATGTCCTTCCAAGGTCGCCCAGAGTCCCGAGGTACCCTCAGAATCCCCTCACAAGAGATCTCAGCGTTCTCTCTCAGTAGTCCCCTCAGAGTCCCTAGAGTCCCCTCAAGAGTTTCCTCAAGTCCTCTCCAGACGTCCGACCCAGAGTCCCCCGAGACCCCTCAGGTCCGGCGTTCGTGAGTTCTCTCAGATGTTCCCCTCAGAGTTCCTCTCAGATCCCCTTCTCAGAGTCCCAGAGTCTCTCTAGAAGTCCCCAGAGTTCCCCATACAAGAAGTGCCCTTCAGTAGTCCGCGCGCAGGAGTCCTCTCAAGAGTCCTCAGATCTCTCAAGTCCTCTAGAGTCCTCCCCAATTGAGTCCCTTAGAGTCTCCTCACGAGTCCTCTCAGAGTCCCCCAGAGTCCCCAGAGTCCTCGCGGCCAGAGTCACCACATCAAGAGTACCTCTCCGAGTCCCCTCAGAGGTCCTCCTGCAGAGTCCCTCAGAGTCCCTCAGAGTCGCTCTCAGAGTCCGCCCAGAGTCCCCTTGAGGAGTCGGGCTCCGAGTCCCCAGATCCCTTCAGAGTCCCCTCAGAGTCTTCAAGACTCCCCCGGAGAGTCCCGGAGGAGAGTTCCCCTAGAAGTACCCACATCAGAGTCTTCCTCAGCGCCCCTCCAGAGCTCCTCAGAGTCCTCTAGAGTCCCCATCTAGAGTCCTCTCAAGAGTCCTCTTTCGGCCTAAATGGTCCCAAACTATTACATTCCCTGCCTAAGATAGTTAGGGTGCACTAGATACCTGTATCATATCACATCACAAGAATGGAAGGAATGCTCAAGCCAGTCCATGTCGCTTTCACCTCACAACTTCAGTCTAGTTACTGCAGATCTAGCGTCCACCAGTGACCACTCTGGTAAATCAGATATAGAGAGAGAGAGGGAAGGAGATGAGACTCGAGAGGGAGGGAGGGACGATGAGAAGAGAAGAGACAGAAGATGGAAATGGTAAAGAGGAACAGAGGGAGAGATGTAGATTGAGCTAATGTACACTGATACCCTCTGCGCTTAAAGTCCAGGGTCTGGTGGGATGCAGGTACTTGAACTGCTCATCTAGGAATATGGTGTTGTCAGTATTGGTCTGTCAGTACGTGTAGAAACACTGACCAACCCCGCATCATGAAACGGTAGACGGCAGCTTGCATCAACACGTCGTACATCGAGCACAAAGAGCTAAAATCGCGACTTCACACTGACAGCCCGTGAGCGGGAGACTAGCACCCAACGAAACATCCAAGAGATGGGTATTACACACATACACTCTTGCTGTCGTGTAGGAGTGGCAGGAGCTGTCATCTCTGCTTGAAAACCTAACTCATAACACAGGGACACCATATCAGGGTTACTTCTATTTATAACAGTGCACCGGGTATAGGTTACCAACTCTATCTTAAACAGCAGGACACTCATAATTTAGGTGTTTATCTTCTTCTATTTTGAAAGAGGACAGCATACGGTAGGTGTTAACCCCTTTCTTTATCTTAACACAGGCCACCGTATCAGGGTTACCCTGCCTCTATCTTAAACACAGGGGACACCATTCCATCAGGGACTGTAAAAACATTCATATCTTGTTAGACAACAGGGAGGGACAGCCACTCATATAGGCGCGGTGTGTAGCGGGGGGTCACATCATATCTTGAACAGCAGGACAACAGGCAGTACTGGAGAGGTTACCACTTACTAATCTATAACCCACAAAAGGGACACCATACTCAGGGTTTCCCCTCTATGTCGACAGAGGAACAACCATAACTACTCAGTGTTTCACCCCTCTCCTTATTTAACTCAGTGGACCCCACTATCAGGGTTACCTCTCTGGTCTATTCCTACACTCAATACACAGGGACACATATCAAGGTTACCCTTCTATCTTAAGCACAGGGATCATGCACACATATCGAGGGTTACCCACTCTATCCTTCCACACCGGGACACATATTCTAGGTGTTATTCCTTCTATCTTAATCTCATAATACAAGGGACACCATATAGCGGTTACCTTCTAACTTACTATAACACAGGACACCCTATCAGGGTCAACCTTCTATCTTAACTCAAAACACAGGGACACCATAATCAGGGTTACTATTTTCTTAAACTTACATAATAATGGGCACACCCAATAATCAGGGTCACCTTCTATTCTAACTCATAATACAGGGACACCATATCAGGCCGCTTACCCCTCTAATCTTATAACAACAGGGACACCATACAAAGGAGAAGTCACCTTCTATACTTAACTCATAATACAAAGACACCATACTCAGAGGTCCCTTCTACTCTTCAACTCATAAATACATCAGGAACACCATATCAGGATTCCTCTCTATCTTAAAAAGGGACACATATCAGGGTCACAAAATCTGATCTTAACTCATACTACAAGGGACACCATATGAGGTACCCTTATCTTCGAACACCTAGGACACCATATTCAGGGTCATCCCTTTCTACCTCTTAACTACATAACAAAAGGGACACAAAAAATAAAAAAATAAAGGGGCACCCTTCTATCCATAACTCATAATACAGGGCAACCATATAGGGTTACAGAACACTCTATCTAACACAAGGGACACAATAAATAGGGTCACCTTAAATCTAACATCACAATAATACAGGGAACAACCTTCACTGGCACAGACAATATCAAGATCGATTCCATGTCGGTGCCAAGTGGAGACTAGCAGTTATGCCAGTTATGCATTGTAAATCTTGGTCGCTTTGTTGGCAAATGACTATGAGATACTCTCTATTCTTACATCTTTGGTTTGTAGAACCAAAGGAGGCAGAGCACAACGCGATGATCCATATGAGCCAGGCAGGCAGGCAGGCAGGCAGTCCCACGGCCAGGACAGGAAGGCCCAAGGCCAAGGCAAGGCAGCGCTCCGGATGACTGACACTTTTCCCCTTCTATTTGTTTTGTAAAAATAGTAGTGACCTGCACTGTGACTGAACTACGCCAGGGTGCGTCATCTAGAGAGAGCATATAGGGCTCCACTATGATTATAACCTACCGGACCTATCCCTCAAAGGAGTTCACTACTGACTTAACTAGGGCTCACTACCGGCGTTCCACTATGATCGTATACTCAGGGCTCTCAACTAGGGCTCAACACTATCGCTCTACTTAGGCTCCACAGGGCTCCACTATGATTTACTGGAAACAGGCTCCAACATGATTTAACTAGGGTCCACTAAGGGCCTACTCTATATGTATTTCTTAGGGGCCCCACTAGGGCTCCTCACTAGGTGCTCACTTAGGCGCTCCCTTAGGCGCTCCCATCTGGGAGCTCCACTAGGGCTCACACTAGGGGGATCCACTAGATTATAATAGGAATCCCCACACAAAGTGCTTCACTACGGGCGGCTCCACTAGTGCGCGTCACTAGGGCTCCATTTACGGCGGTCTCTAGCGGCTCCACCTAGAGGCACACTAAGGGCTCAGAGGGCTCCAATAGGGCTCCGATCTATGATTTACTAGGAATTCCACTTGTTGCTTCTACTAGGGCTCCACTAGGCGCTCCTCACTAGGGCCTCCATATATTTATATAAGGGCTCTCTTAGGTCCACTAGGGCTCACCCTAAGGGCTCCACTATGATTTACTAGGCCCCACCTGGGGCTCCATAGAGGACCCACTAGGGGCTCCGAACTATACCGTTAATGGGGAGCTCACTTAAGGGTCACTAGCGCATTCCACTAGGAGATCCACTATAGTATTACTACGGATCACCACCAACCTAGTAGCTTAAAGCGACCACTAGGGCCACTAGGTCCAGGTACGGGTCCTTCAGCGGGCGGCACTAGGGTCAATCAGGAGAGCTCGAACTAGGGCTCCACTATGATTTACTAGGAAGACCATAGTGCTCTACACTAGGCTCCCACTAGGGCCCACTAGGGCCCACTACGATTACTAGGGCTCCCTTAGGGCTCCTACTAGGGCTCCACTAGGGCTCCGACTATGTTACAATCCACTATGGCTCACTAGGGCTCCAACTAGGCCGCCCACTAGGGCTCATCGAGTACCTTGATTTAATAGGGCTTACCTCACTAGGGCTCCACTAGGGCTCCACTATGATTACTAGGAAGTCGACTAGAGCTCCACTAGGGTACCACATAGGGCTCCAACTAGGCCCACTAGTGCCTCTAGGGCTCCACTAGGGCTCCACGTGAGGGCTCCACTAGGGCTCACATGGATTACTAAGGGAATCCACTGGATCTTCACTTAGGGCCACAACTAGGGCTCCATCCTAAGGCTCCACTATGATTACCTGAGGGTCCTCTAAGGCATCCCAGCTTAGGGCTGCCACTAGGCCTCCACTAAGGGCTCCACTATGATAGGCTCCATAGGGCTCATAGGCCCACGTAGGCTCCAGCTGATGAAATTAAATACGGGCTCCGACTACGGGCGTCCACTAGGGCTCACATGTTCTGCTCGACTGGCTCACCTAGCTCCTAGGTCACTATTGCTCCACTATGATTTACTCAGAGGTCCCCTAGGGCTCCACTAGGGCTCCACTAGGGCTCCACTAGGTCCATAGGGTCCACTAGGGCTCTAGGGCTCCACTAGGATCCACTAGGGCTCCACTAGGGCTCACACTCCACATAGGGCTCACTAGGGCTCCTCATAGGGCTCACATGCCTACTATATTTACTAAGCTCCACTAGGCTACACTAGGGCTCCACAATAAGAGGCTCCACATAGGGCTCCACACTCCATGGGCTCCAATAAGGCCCACTAGGGCTCCAATACGGTCACTCGGGCTACTAGGGCTCCACATGAAGCGCTCCATGCTCCACGGGCTCCACTAGGGCTCAATAAGGCTCCACATATGGCTCACAATAGGCTCCACCCTAAGGCTCCACATAAGGCTCCACTAGGGCTCCACACACTAGGGCTCCAATAAGGCTCACTAGGGCTCCAATGAGGGCTCCACTAGGGCTCCATCTAGGCGCTCACTAGGGCCTCCAATAGGAGCTTCCCACTAGGGAACCAACCCTAAACGGCTCACATAGGCTCAATAAGGCTCCACTAGGGCTCCACTAGGGCTCCACTAGGCCTCCATAGGGCTCCACTAGGGCTCCAATAAGGCTCCACTAGGCTCTCTCTCCACTAGGGCTCCACTAGGCTCCCACTAGGGCTCCAATATAGGCTCCACTCAGGGCTGACGACTAGGGGTCTCCAATACAGGCTCCTCACCTAGGGCTCCAATAAGGCTCCTCCGCTAGGCTCCACTTAGGGTCCAATCCACTAGGCTCCACTAGGGCTCCACTAGGGCTCCAATAAGGCTACACTGGGCTCCACTAGGGCTCCAATAAGGCTCCACTAGGGCTCCACTAGGGCCCACTAGGGCAGCCTCTCTAGGGCTCCAAACATAGGGCTCCAACTAGGAACCTCCATACAGGCTCCAAAAAGGCTCCACATAGGGCTCCATAGGTACAAGGCGCTAGGGCTCCAACTAGGGCTCCACTAGGGCTCCAATAAGGCTCCATATGAGCTCCCACTAGGGCTCCTCTAGGGCCCAATAGGGCTCCCTCTGGCTCCACTAGGGCCCGCAAAATGCTTTACTAGTTGAGCCTGAGTGTAATGGAGTACTATTGGAGCCTAGCTGAGCAAGTCAGCAAGTCAGTCCCGAAAAAATTATTGTTTACAATGACGGCCTACCCCGGCCAAACCCGGAAGATGCTGGGCCAAGTGTGCGCTGCCCTATGTGACTCCCAATCACGACAGGTTGTAATAGAGCTTGGAACCGAACCAGGGTCTGTAGTGAAGCCTCTAGCACTGAGATGCAGTGCTCTTAGACCGCTGCAAAACTCAATGCAATACATCACATCACATGTACAGTTCATAATACAAAAAGGACTGAAAATTGTATTTTAAAGGTATAAAAATAAAAATAAATCTTCAATTGTTCACCCGCTTTCATTTCAATGGTTCTTCTCCCTTTTCGTTCTGTTCGAACTTGTCTCCCGGTCATTATTTTCTGTAACAGTATTAACATCATCTCCTGTAATGACCGTATAGCCTAAGTTTCACCACTGTCACGTTCCTGACCTGTTTTATGTTATTTTTTGTATGTGTTTAGTTGGTCAGGGCGTGAGTTGGGGTGGGCATTATATGTTTTGTGTTTCTTGTTTAGGTCACTTGTAATTAGCCTTATATGGTTCTCAATCAGAGACAGGTGTTTGACGTTTTCCTCTGATTGAGAACCATATATAGGTTGGCTGTTTCACACTGTTTGTTTGTGGGAGGTTGTCTTCCGTGTCAGTGTATGTTCGCACCACACGGGACTGTTTCGTTGTCGTTAGTATATGTAGTCTGTTCCTGTCCGTGCGTTCTTCATGTTTTATGTAAGTTCTCTCGTTCAGGTCTGTCTACGTCGTTTTGTTGTTTTGTAAAATTATCAAGTGTTCTTCGTGTGTTTAGTTTCGTCTTGTGAATAAAGAATATCATGTCATCCTACCTCGCTGCAAATTGGTCTTCCGATCCCTCTCTCCTCTCCTCGTCCGAGGAGGAGGAAGAATTTGAGTTTCGTTACAACCACAGACATTCCTTTTACTTATAATCTACGTTATTAACGTGGTCAATGTCTGTTAGATATTTTAGACAGAATTCTTGTACAAAAATAATATTGGCCTTGGCTTTTAAAAGTCTTGTCCTTGCTATTTCTGTGTGTGTTGCCCTAGAGGGTCATTCATAATGGAAATGTTTCTGGGGGCTTTCCTGCTGCACTGGGTGGTACAAACAAAAACACTGGGAATGAGGTGGGAAAAATAAAAACACTGAGAATGAAGAGGGAGAAACACAACACTGAGAATGAAGAGGGAGAAACACAATACAACACTGAGAATGAAGAGGGAGAAACACAACACATACACTGTGAATGAGAGGAGCGAAACACAACACTGTGAATGAAAGAGGGAGAAACACAACACAACTGATGAGGGGAACACACACACACACTGAATGAAGAGGAGGAACACAACACAACACTGAGAATGAAGAGAGGAGAAGAACACAACACAACACTGAGAATGAAGAGGGAAAACACAACACAACACTGAGAATGAAGAGGGAGAAAACAACACAACACTGTGAATGAAGAGGGAAACACAACACTGTGAATGAAGAGGAGAAACACAACACTGTGAATGAAGAGGGAGAAACACAACACTGGTGAATGAAGAGGGAGAACACAACACTGAGAATGAAGAGGGAGAAACACAACACTGTGAATGAAGAGGGAGAAAAACACAACACAACACTGTGAATGAAGAGGGAGAAACACAACACTGTGAATGAAGAGGGAGAAAACAAACAACAACTGAATGAAGAGGGAGAAACACAATACAACACTGAGAATGAAGAGGGAGAAACACAACACTGTGAATGAAGAGGGAGAACAACAAAAACACTGAATGAAGAGGGAGAAACACAACACAACACTGTGAATAAAGAGGGAGAAACACAACACAACACTGAGATGAAGAGGGAGAAACACAACACAACACTGTGAATGAAGAGGGAGAAACACAACACTGTGAATGAAGAGGGAGAACACAAACACAACACTGAGAATGAAGAGGGAGAAACACAACACAACACTGTGAATGAAGAGGAGAAACACAACACTGTGAATGAAGAGGGAGAAACACAACATAACACTGAGAATGAAGGAGAAACACACACTGTGAATGAAGAGGGAGAAACACAACAAACATGAGAATGAAGAGGGAGAAACACAACACAACACTGTGAATGAAGAGGGAGAAACACAACACTGTGAATGAAGAGGGAGAAACACAACATAACACTGGAATGAAGAGGGAGAAACCAACACTGTGAATGAAGGAGGGAGAAACACACATAACACTGAGATGAAGAGGGAGAAAAAACACACAAACACTGTGAATGAAGAGGGAGAACACAACACTGTGAATGAAGAGGGAGAAACACAACACAACACTGAATGAAAGGAGAAACACAACAAACACTGTGAATGAAGAGGGAGAAACACAACACTGTGATGAAGAGGGAAACACAACATAACACTGAGAATGAAGAAGGAGAAACACAACACTGGTGAATGAAGAGGGGAAAACACAACACAACACTGAGAGTGAAGAGGGAGAAACACCACACACACTGTGAATGAAGAGGGAGAAACACAACACTGTGAATGAAGAGGGAGAAAACACAACACTAACACTGTGAATGAAGAGGGAGAAACCACAACACTGTGAATGAAGAGGGAGAAACACAACATAACACTGAGAATGAAGAGGGAGAAAACACAACACTGTTGAATGAAGAGGGAGAAACACAACACAAACACTGTGAATGAAGAGGGAGAAACAAACACTGTGATGAAGAGGGAGAAACCAACACAACACTGAATGAAGAGGGAAGAAACAAACACAACACTGTGAATGAAGAGGGAGAAACACAACACATGTGAATGAAGAGGGAGAAAACAACATAACACTGAGAATGAAGAAGGAGAAACACAACACTGTGAATGAAGAGGGAGAAACACACAACACTGTAGAGTGAAGAGGAGAAACACAACACACACTGTGAATGGTAAGAGGGAGAAACACAACACTGTGAATGAAGAGGGAGCAAACACAACATACAACTGTTGAATGAAGAGGGAGAAACACAACACAACACTGTGAATGAAGAGGGAGAAACACAACACTGTGAATGAAGAGGGAGAAACACAACACAACACTGTGAATGAGGTGGGACATAACCTAGTTTATGCTAGGGATATCAGTTTATATGCATGGGCTGAGTCTCAATCCACTGCGACGTAGTGGATTGCTTATTAAGTCACAGTCACAAAGCAACAAAAAAAAGCTGTGTCGCCCCACCCAAAATAATTATGATACTTCCCAAGCTTTGTTATATCTCCTAGGTATAGGACAGACACTTCAACACGTCATCCTTATCATTTATTTTTGGACAGTAAAGGCCAAATTTTATATATTTGGTATACTATTAAATATTTTAGGGGGACACCTAAAGGGGTCCTTAAATTCAAAATCTCTAAATGATCTATGGTATGACCATCTTAACACAATTCCATATGTTAWGACCTAGATTTTTAATTCTCAGATCGTTAATACAACCTCCCAGGATACCTTTAAAGGAACCAGAGTAAAACGTTCTCAGAACCTCCCTGCAACCAGAGTAAAACATTCTCAGAACCTCCCTGGAACCAGAGTAAAACATTCTCTGAAAACATTAGTGAACATTTTATTTTTAGATTGCAGGGAGGTTCTGAGAACGTTTTTCTCTGGTTCCAGGGAGGTTCTGAGAACCTTTTCCTCTGGTTTTACTCTGGATTAAGATTTCACAACCAATGTGAAATCAAAAACATACGTTCCCCTCAACTTCCAAGGAACCAAATGTGCTAGCTGGGACAGATGTAGGATCTTAATTTGATCACCCTGTTGCACGAGAACTTTCATAACATAATAATTCACATTTCCTGTTGCTACAGGATTATTTTCCTGCTGTAACAAACTGGCTCAAATGAAGATTCCAGATCTGTAGGCCTACCGTATGCCAACATTCACCAGTGATGGCTCAGTAAAGTAATACATTTACAATCAGAGCTGATCACAATCACACGTTCTATCCCATTGAGGGTCTACATAAATCAAGTCTCTTAGAGCCCGACCCTGCAGTGCCAGAAGTATGCCAGCCAGACTCTTGGACAAACACTCATACATGAAATATAGACTTTAACAATTTATAGACTTTGTATTGCAGTGATATTTTCCCAGTCCGAATAAACTGTTGACCACACCCATAATGCATTATACTGAAACATTCTGCCCCAGTTTGAGAGGTACCCTGTGTCCCTAATGGAACCCCTGTCCTTAGTGCACTCCAAAAAGTCTTCCAAAACATGTCTCAGTCAGACCGTGCAGTGCCAGAACTATGTCAACTCGGCAGACTCCCTCTCTGACCTTGTGAGATGTCACTCTGCAGAAAGCTCCTCGATGGCCGTTCCTTCCACCACATCAATTATGGGAGGCGTTAGTTAAGGTAATGTGCTGCACGCAAGGTAATGTGAGGGAGGGTGGCTTGGAGAATGAAGGGGGCGCACACACACACACACACACACACACACACACACACACACACACACACACACACACACACACACACACACACACACACACTACACCAACACAACACACACACACACATACACACACACATTACACACACACATCACCACACAGAAACTAAACATGACGGTCCAGATCTCCTGGCCCAACTGACTGGCAGACAACTGAACAAGCACATCTGATTCAGATCAGCTATCATGGCCGACACCACACCGCTCTACTGTCATCTCAGCTGGTGAAGAGTCTGTTGTTTCCATGCACACACAGCCAAATATAACACCTGTTCAAATGGGATACATACAAAGGAATGGCAGAGTCTGGAGTCAAGCCAATATCAATGGGAGGGAGGGAAATGGGATCTTTGGAATGATTACAGTCATAACATGAAATAACCAAACGGTTGAAAAGGACATGTTGTATGATGTGGAAAGTCATAAAAAAACAGTATTTATTGATATTTCGGTCAGATGTTTATGACAGTAAGTACACAGATAGTTCCAGATCAATACTGACTCTTCAGACAACAACTCCAAACACTCTCTCTTAGAAATGATTATGACCTCACAATTAGCTCATTCAAATCCTTAGTTTAGATTTCCCTCAGTCTGTTTACACCAACGTGAATCAACACTAATTAGAAGAGCATATTATATCCACAACGCTTAGTATCTGCGAGACACTGACTGTGGTGCCAAGGACGGCATTTTTGAACAGCTCAGTTGTTCATTATAGTAAATGAGCCGTGACTGAACGAGTTTGTCTCAATTATACTGTAAGTTGTTCATTGTGTTTCATGATGCGTTTCATCTCTGGGAATCATGTGTTGTCAGTGTTTGGGGCTTGTGAAGGGAGATATTGTGTTTGGGGAGCAACAAAGGATTGTGGGTTGTGAGCTGGCAGCGGCCAGGTGGGGCGAGGGAGCTGGCAGGGAGTGACGGAGGAGGGAGGGCGAGCGAGAGGGCTGCAGGGAGGGAGGGAGGGAGGGAGGCAGGGAGGGGCGAGGGAGGCTGGGACGGAGAGGGAGGGGCGAAGGGAGGCTGGCGAGGGAGGCGGCAGGGAGGGAGAATGCACAAGCATACACACAGACGCACACATCTTGAAAGATGACTAAACCAAGGCCATGCTACATTACAGTCAATGACAGAGTTTATAGGACTGTAGGAACTCAACCCCCCCCCCCCCCCCAACCATCAGAACAACAAGGATGTTCTCTGTTTTAGTGAACTGTCCTCCAGAAATCAGAGGCAGTAGGGATGCACCAGGGATGTTCTTCTTGATAGGTGTGTGAATTCGACAATTTTCCCTGTCCTGCTACGTAGTTCACCTGGGGGTATAGATGAGGAACAGAGTTAACTCACGTAAGGGGTTTGGATGAGGACAGAGTAACTCAGGTGAGAAGGTGTGGATGAGACAGAGTACTCAGGTGAGGGTTGTGGATGAGGACAGAGAGTAACTCAGAGGGGTGTGGGCATGAGACAGGAGTACTAGGTGAGGGGTGTGATGAGGACAGATACTCAGGTGAGGATATGGGATGAGGACAGAGTAACTTCAGGTGTAGGGGTGTGGATGAGGACAGAGTAAACTCAGGTGAGGGGTGTGGGATGAGGACAGAGTAACTCAGGTGAGGGTTTGGCATGAGGACAGAGTAACTCAGGTGAGGGGTGTGGATGAGACAGAGTAACTCAGGTGAGAGTATGGATGAGGACAGAGTTAACTCAGGTGAATATGGATGAGGACAGAGTAACTCAGTGAGGGTTTGGATGAAGACAGAGTAACTCAGGTGAGGGGTGTGGATGAGGACAGAGTAACTCAGGTGAGGGGTGTGGATGAGGACAGAGTAACTCGGTGAGGGGTGTGGATGAGGACAGAGTAACTCAGGTGAAGGGGGGGATTGAGGACAGAGTAACTCAGGTGAGGATATGGATGAGGACAGAGGTAACTCAGTAGGCACTATGGATGAGGACAGAGTACCAGGTGAGGTTTGGGATGAGACAGAGTAACTCAGGTGAGGGTTGGTGAGGACAGAGAGTCAGGTGAGGTGTGATGCAGGACAGAGTAACTCAGGTGAGGTATGGATGAGGACAGAAGTAACTCAGGTGAGATTGGATGAGGCAGAGTACTCAGGAGAGGTATGGATGAGGACAGAGTAACTCAGGTAGGGGTGTGGATGAGGACCAGCATGTAACTCAGGTGAGGAGTATGTGATGAGGTACAGAGTAACATTCAGGTGAGGGGTTGCTGGATGAGGACAGAGTAACTCAGGTGAGGATATGGATGAGACAGTAGTAACTCGGGTGAGGATTATGGATGAGGACAGAGTAACTCAGGGTGAGGATATGGATGAGCGGATCAGGTTGTAACTCAGGTGAGGGTTATGGATGAGGACAGAGTAACTCAGGTGAGGATATGGATGGAGGACAGAGTAACTCAGGTGAGGGTTATGGATGAGGACAGAGTAACTCAGGTGAGGGGGTGTGGATGAGGACAGAGTAACTCAGGTGAGGGGTGTGGATGAGGACAGAGTAACTCAGGTGGAGGGTTATGGATGAGGACAGAGTAACTCAGGTGAGGGGGTGTGGATGGAGGACAGAGTAACTCAGGTGAGGGGTTGTGATAGGAAGAGTAACTCAGGTGAGGGGTGGATGAGGGACAGAGTAACTCAGGTGAGGGGTGTGGATGAGGACAGAGTAACTCAGGTGAGGGGTGTGGATGAGGACAGAGTAACTCAGGTGAGGGTGTGGATGAGCGACAGGTAACTCAGGTGAGATAGGGGATTGAGGACAGAAGTAACTCAGGTGAGGATATGGATGAGGACAGAGTAACTCAGGTGAGGATATGGATGAGGACAGAGTACGTCAGGTGAGGGTGGTGGATGAGGACAGAGTAACTCAGGTGAGGATATGGTATGAGGACAGAGTACGCAGGTGAGGGGTGTGGATGAGGACAGAGTAACTCAGGTGAGGATATGGAGGTGAGGACAGACGTACTCAGGTGAGGATATGGATTGAGGACAGAGGTACTAGGTGAGATATGGATGAGGACAGAGTAACTCAGGTGAGGGTTATGGATGAAGGACAGAGTAACTCAGGTGAGGATATGGATGAGGACAGAGTAACTCAGGTGAGGGTTATGGATGAGGACAGAGTAACTCAGGTGAGGGTGTGGATGAGGACAGAGTAACTCAGGTGAGGGGTGTGGATGAGACAGAGTAATCAGGTGAGGGTTATGGATGAGGACAGAGTAACTCAGGTGAGGGGTGTGGATGAGGACAGAGTAACTCAGGTGAGGGGTGTGGATGAGGACAGAGTAACTCAGGTGAGGTGTGGATGAGGACAGAGTAACTCAGGTGAGGGGTGTGGATGAGGACAGAGTAACTCAGGTGAGGTTGTGGATGAGGACAGAGTAACTCAGGTGAGGGGTGTGGATGAGGACAGAGTAACTCAGGTGAGGTTGTGGATGAGGACAGAGTAACTCAGGTGAGGGTGTGGATGAGGACAGAGTAACTCAGGTGAGGGGTGTGGAGGAAGTAACTCAGTGAGGGTGGATAGGACAGAGTAACTCAGGTGAGGGGTGTGGATGAGGACAGAGTAACTCAGATGAGGGGTGTGGGATGGGACAGAGTAATCAGGTGAAGGATGTGGATGAAGACAATAACTCAGTGAGGGTGTGGATGAGGACAGAGTAACTCAGGTGAGAGGTGTGGATGAGGACAGAGTAACTCAGGTGAGGGGTGTGGATGAAGACAGAGTAACTCAGGTGAGGGTGTGGATGAAGGACAGAGTAACTCAGGTGAGGGTGTGGATGAGGACAGAGTAACTCAGGTGAGGGGTGTGGATGGAAGAGTAACTCAGGCTGAGGGTGTGATGAAGGACGAGTAACTCAGGAGGGGTGTGGATGCAGGACAGTAACTCAGGTGAGGGGTGTGGATGAGGACAGAGAACTGCGGATGAGGTGATGATGAAGACGATTAACTCAGGTGAGGATTTGGATGAGGACAGAGTAACTAGGTGAGGGGTGTGGATGGGACAGAGTAACTCAGGTGAGGGGTGTGGATGAGACAGAGTAACTCGGTGAGAGGTGTGGATGAGGACAGAGTAACTCAGGTGAGGTGTGGATGAAGACAGAGTTAACTCAGGTGAGGGTGTGGATGGGACAGAGTAACTCAGGTGAGGGTGATGTGGGGATGAGGCAGGGCTCAGGTAGGGTGTGGTGAGGACAGAGTAACTCGGTGAGGGGTGCTGGATGAGACAGTAGTAATCACGTGCAGGGTGTGGATGAGGACAGAGTAACTCAGGTGGAGGTGTGGATGAGGACAGAGTAACTCAAGTGAGGGGTGTATGAAGACAGAGTAACTCAGGTGAGGGGTGTGGATGAGGGACAGAGTAAACTCAGGCTGAGGGGCGTTGGCATGAGGGACAGTGTAAGGTCACGTAGACGAACATACCATAATGCTCGTGTCACTAGGTGCTGTCATAAGGTCGTGTCACTAAAGGTGTGTCACTAAAAGGTCGGTCAATAAAGGTCGTGTCAACTAAAGTCGTGTCACTAGGTCGTGTCACTAGTCGTGTCAATAAAGGTCGTGTCACTAGGTCGTGTCAATAAGGTCGTGTCACTGAGGTTTGTCACTTAGTCGTGTCAATAAGGTCGTGTCACTAAAGGTCGTGTCACTAGTCGTGTCACTAGGTCGTGTCAATAAAGGTCGTGTCACTAGGTGTGTCAATAAAGGTCGTGTCACTAAAGGTCGTGTCACTAAAGGTCGTGTCAATAAAGGTCGTGTCACTAGGTTGTGTCACTAGGTCGTGTCACTAGGGTGTGTACACAAAAGGTCGTGTCACTAAAGGTCGTGTCACTAGGTCGTGTCACTAAAGGTCTGTGTCACTAGGTTTGTCACTAGGTCGTGTCACTAAAGGTAATGTCACTAGTTCCTGACAGACTGGCTGAGATATAAAACACATAAGGTTGCTTGTTTTCACAAAAGGAGTGCTTTACAATAGAATAAATATGCGTCCCAGATGGCACCCTATTCCCTTTATAGTGCACTACTTTGACCAGGGCCCATGGGATTCTATATAGGGAATAGGGAGTCATTTGGGACACACATAGGTATACAATGCAATCGGAAAGTATTCAGACCTCTTGACTTTTTCCACATTTTGTTACGTTAAAGCCTTATCCTAAAATTGATTTAATAATTGTTTTTCCTTATTTACATAGGTATTCAGACCCTTTGCTTTGAGACTCGYAATTGAGCTCAGGRGCATCCWATTTCCATTGATCATCCTTGAGATGTTTCTACAACTTGATTGMAGTCCACKTGTGGTAAATTCAATTGARTGGACATGATMTGSAAAGGCACACACCTGTRTATATYAGGTCCCACAGTTGACAGTACATGTCAGAGTAAAAAACAAGTCATGAGGTCAAAGGAATTGTCCYTAGAGGTCCGAGACTGGATTGTGTCAAGGCACAGYTCTTGGGAAGGGTACCAAGAAATTGCTGCAYCATTGAAWGTCCCCAAGAACACAGTGGCCTCCATCATTCTTAAATGGAAGAAGTTTGGAACCACCAAGACYCTTCCTAGAGRTGYCCGCWRGGCCAAACTGAGCAATCAGGGGAGAAGGGCCTAGGTCAGGGAGGTGACCAATAACCCGATGGTCACTCTGACGGAGCTCCAGAGTTCGTCTGTGGAYATAGGAMAACCCTKCAGAAGGACAACCATCACAGCAGCACTCCACCAATCAGGCCTTTATGGTAGAGTGGCCAGACGGAAGCCACTCCTTAGTACAGGAACATGAAAGACATCTTGGAGTTTGCCAAAAGGTACCTAAAGGACTCTCAGGCCATGAGAAACAAGATTATCTGGTCTGATGAAACCAAGATTGAACTCTTTGGCCTGAATGCCAAGCATCACGTCTGGAGGAAACCTGGCACCACCCCTACGGTGAAGCATGGTGGTGGCAGCATCATGCTGTGGCGATGTTTTCCAGTGGTGGGGACTGGGAGACTAGTCAGGATCGAGGGAAAGATGAACTGAAAAAAGTACATAGAGATACTTGATGAAAACCTGCTTCAGAGTGCTCAGGACCTCAGACTGGGGCGAAGGTTCACCTTCCAACAGGACAACGACCCTAAGCACACAGCCAAGACAACACAGGAGTGGCTTCGGGACAAGTCTCTGAATGTCCTTGAGTGGCCCAGCCAGAGCCCGGACTTGATCCCGATCGAACATCTCTGGAGAGACCTGAAAATAGCTGTGCAGCGACGCTCCCCATCCAACCTGACAGAGCTTGAGAGGATCTGCAGAGAAGAATGGGAGAAACTCCCTAAATACATGTGTGCCAAGCTTGTAGAATCATACCCAAGAWGARTTGAGGCTGTAACCGCTCCAAAGGTGCTTCAACAAAGTACTGAGTAAAGGTTCTGAATKCTTATGTAAATGWGATATTTCTAAAAACCTGTTTTTGTTTTTTCATTATTTAATCTACTTTAAAATAAGTGGCTTAAACGTAACAAAATGTGGAAAAAGTCAAGGGGTCTGAATACTTTCCAAATGCTCTGTATTTTTATTTTAACCCTTATTTTTACTAGGGAACTCAGTAAAGAACAATTTCTGATTTACAGTGACAGCCTATCAGGGAACAGTGGGCTAACTGCCTTGTTCATGTGGAGAACGACATGTTTTTACCTTGTCAGCTCGGGGATTCAATCCAGCTACCTTTTGGTTACTGGCCCAACACTCTAACCACTAGGCTACTAACAACCCCTACCTAACACCCCAAAATGCAGTTTTTTTATTTASCTTTTTTTAACTAGGCAAGTCATTTAAGAACAAATTCTTATTTTCATTGACGGCCTAGGAACAGTGGGTTAACTGCCTTGTTCAGTGGCAGAACGACAGATTTTTACCTTGTGAGCTCGGGGATTCAATCTTGCAACCTTTCGGTTACTAGTCCATAGTTATTAAATTAGAGATATCTTTGTAATGACCCTGAATAGATGGAGGTTACTTCTCTGACACTTAGCAGCCTTACAGCTTTATTTACAGTTCACAGCTGTTATCTTTTAGTTTTGCAGTACAGTTTTGCATAACATATGGTGTGTTTAGTTTCCCCAACAATTTATTGGTTGAATCTTGAAGAGGGTCTGAACTTCCTGATTTGGCCTCGTCTTTCATACTGCTTTAAAAAAGGCCATGACTGAAACCAAACAAGAGTTGTGTTGGGGGACGTGGTTTGATGTGGGTTTGTCTTTGCCATCCAATCACAACAAACAAGACCAGTAGTGAATTGTGAAAGTAAGGTAGGCTAAGCTAGCTTTGCTACGGGAGGAAGTTTTGAAGTTGATGACTTGTAAAACCTGATCTGACCTTGCACTAACCTTGTTTTTAGCTGACAGCAGCTAGATTGGTTGTTAATATGGGTTGTTAATATGACTAGATGGGTTAGATGGGTTGTTAATATGACTAGATGGGTTAGATGGGTTGTTAATATGACTAGATGGGTTGTTAATATGACTAGATGGGTTGTTAATATGACTAGATGGGTTGTTAATATGGGTTGTTAATATGACTAGATGGGTTGTTAATATGACTAGATGGGTTGTTAATATGGGTTGTAGACTAGATGGGTGTTTAATATGACTAGAGGGTTTGTTAATATGTAATGTCTAGATGGGTTAGATGGTTGCTTTTTCAGATATAATCTAGATGGGTTGTTAATATGACTAGAATGGGTTTTAATATGGGTTGTTAATGTGACTAGATGGTTTTTAATATGGGTTTGTTAATATGACTAGATGGGTTAGATGGTTTGTTAACTAGACTAGATGTGTCACACCCTGGCCTTAGTTATCTTTGTTTTCTTTATTATATTTTAGTTAGGTCAGGGTGTGACATGGGATGTTTGTGTTTTGTCTCGGATTCGGGTGGTTTTATGGAAAAGGGGTGTTGGGTTTAGTGTATGGGTTTTGTGTGAGTGAATGTTTCTAGGTATGTCTATGGTTGGTGAATGTTTCTAGGTATGTCTCATCAGTTGCCTGGTGGTTCTCAATCAGAGACAGATGTCTTTCATTTGTCTCTGTTGGAGCCATATTTTATTAGGCAGCCAATAGGCATCAGGTTTTTGTTGGTCATTGTCTAGGTCTGTGTCTGTGTCTAGGTTGCATGTTTGCATTTTGTTCGGTTATAGCTTCACGGTCGTCTATTTGTTGTTTTTGCATCGTTCGTTTACTCTTCATCCTGAATAAAGAGAAGATGTATTTTTTACACGCTCGCCCTTGGTCCTCTCTCCCTTGGACAATTTGGACAAGATGGGTTGTTTGATGACTAGATGGGTTGTTTAATATGACTAGATGGGTTGTTAATATGGACTAGATGGGTTGTTAATATGATAGAGCGGTTGTTATTGACTAGATGGGTTGTTACTATGGTTAGTAGATGGGTTGTTAATATGACTAGATGGGTTTGTTAATATGACTAGGGATATCAGTGGCAGTCCGTGGGCCTGGGGGCCTAGGCCTTTCAGTGAGGTAACTACAACCAGTCCCACACACTGAATTAATCCACCATCTTATTACCATCTCATTATGCGGCCGATGGCTCTAGACAACTATACAGACATTTAAGACCGAAACGCAGTAAACCAGCGCGTGCGTTACCTTAAAATTGACATGGAAATTGACATTTTTGGGTAACAAGTGTTTAAACAGACACTCCAAAGTTTGGCAAAAGCCAGTGTGGGTCACAAACATCCAAATTCGATCACTTGCAAATAATAGGCATTCCGCAGTACAGTTTTGCAGTGCTTCTCGGAGCCTGTGAAGC
>NW_019942664.1:25159-44559 GCF_002910315.2 Salvelinus sp. IW2-2015 | reverse complement strand
TGACTAGATGGGTTGTTAATATGACTAGATGGGTTGTTAATATGACTAGATGGGTTGTTAATATGACTAGATGGGTTGTTAATATGACTAGGATTGTGTCTTTGGCTGCTGGACAACGAAAGAAAGTAGAGAACATGAGAGAAATACTGGTTTCAGTGGCAAATGAGAGAGTTTATAAAATAATCCCCTTAACATTCAAATGGGCAGAACACGGTAAGACATGTCTCAAAATATGACAAGAAAACGTCCAGGTTTTAAACAATTACATGTGTGGTAAAATAGTTTCAAAATGTTGACTGCCTCAGATTGCAAAGTTGGTGATGTTACAGTGAGCAACACACACTGGCCTTTCTCTTCTACCTGAACAAACTGTTTTTTATTTAACCAGGCAAGTCAGTTAAGAACAAATTCTTATTTACAATGACAGCCTACCACGGACGACTTGTACACGGCCCTATGGGACTCCCAATCACGGCAGGATGTGATACAGCCTGGATTCGAATCAGGGACTGTAGTGAAGCCCCTTGCACTGAGATGCAGTGCCATAGACCGCTGCGCCACTCGGGATCCCCAGAATCAGACGTTAATATAAATGATCCTACATTATATTCATCAAACGTGACTGGCATTTAGCCTATATACATTATACAGTATGTAATTAAAAGTCTCATTAAAGGTTGGCTAGATTTCCCGGCTCCTCCCTCCCTGTCAGTATAGGTCTGGACATGACAGATTGTAGCCAATAGGCTATCACCTACACTTATGGGCAGAAACACTAATTGAATTCCGTCTTACATTGAATCAGACGGCTCATTTATCACAAAAGCTTTCGCTGTTGCTAATTACTTTAATTTACTATTTCTTTGGCAAAGTAGACAACCGTTGCCATGAAATGCCAACAACAAGCTGTGAGCCATCATATTCATACATAACATACCTAATAATGAAAAAGTATTGTCGTTTTGTATTGCTGTCCATCGTTAATGAGAAACCACCAGGGAATATGGAAAGCTACTGAGGATGGTCGAGGACTATTATCGCTACCTCAATTGGTCTAAATGTTTGTCCTCAGACCTGGAGGGAAGCCAAAGTCATTCCGCTACCCAAGAATGGTAAAGCACCCTTACGTCCGTTGTGGTATGGGTCAGATTGACCCGCACAGTTTAAACACACTCAAGACGGTCAAAGAATCAAGTAAAAACAGACAAAACGTTATGTTTGTCTTGTCAGACCTTTCAGAAAGAAGAAATAAAAGAACATTTGATTTCAAAAAACACTATATTTAAGAACTATTTGTTAAACATATTCGCTTTCTCACAAACAAGCATTTTCTGTTTCCCCAAGTAGGCATTTTTCTTGTACTTCCTAGTAACACTTACAGGTGGTGTGATTTGACCCTATTGGTCATAATGATCCCTTCAGTCTTTCTCTCCACATGTTGAACACAATGTACTTTTGTGTACTTTCTGCAGATGTATTTATTGCATTCTACACAAGTGGTGCTGGTTTTACTGTCCTGTCGAGGTGGTGCAGAGCAAATCGTGTAGGTCCCTGGAACAAAAGCACCCTTACGTTCATCATCGGAAGCTGACAGTCTCCCTTGACTTTGTTGTGGTGACGGTAACCATTCTATAGTACCATCTTTAGACTTACATGTCCTCTCTTCTCTGGATAATGGTTGTTGCATGTTCCCTGGTATGGTCGACTCCTCTGAATCTTCTTCACCAAAGAACAGGGTAAGGGTTAGCATCAACAGCATTGTCCTCTATCTCTGAATCCTCTTCTATTTCACTGTCAATGTCCAGAATTTGTGAGGGAGGCTTCATTGACTGAACATCTTTTGGAGCTCATTGTTGTGTGAGATCTGCTGCTCTCGTACTGAGAAAGAGAAGCTTGGGGAAAACTCKTTTTCACCCAAACTTAATTATAAAAATGCAACCAGAACCAGTCAAAACAAAATACATCAAAGACACTTGCTTAATTTGGACCGGTGCAAATATCTATATACATTCAAATCCTCCAGGTCAAAATGACCCACAACATCATGTTTGTATACAGAATCTACACAGACATTCCACAACACATCAGCGAGTCCACATTTTAAAGTTAGGTTCTTGACCCTAAATAAGGAAAAAGTAATTTAATTTCATGGAGAAAAAAAAGAGTTGAACTAGTATTTTAGACAACTCAAAAGTGGAATTGGTTCAAATTGAACCGCAACATAATAGGAGGGTTAATTAAGAAACTTTTGGAAAAATTGTGTTTGACCAGATACAATGCTATTACTTTTTAATCAAATGAACACACTTTTAGCTTATAGAGAAGGGCATGTAACAACACTAAATGTAATAACACAGGTAAATGTAATAACTTTTAGATTTTATGTAATAAAACTGTTAAATGTAATAATTTGCCGGTAAACGTGATCAAATGTAGAACGGTAAACGTTTACCACTAAAATGTAATATTTTATTACATTTAACCGGTGGTATTTACATTATCCGTTGAGTAACAACTTCATGAACCAATCATGTAATAATATACGAAAATAAATGTTATTATATATTAATATTATATTATCATAGCTTAATTTGATGCACATGCCACACACTACCAATCACAAGTGACTTCACATCAGTTCAAAGGATTGACGAGTGACTGACGTGACCGTCTGGGAGCTGTATGGGGGAAGGAGACGATCAGCTCAATCAGWGCAGCTGAAAGATGTCAATTCTGCCGGTGACAGGATGGCATGAAATATTCTGCACGCGTACTAATAATGATGGGATGAAGCCGATGAAAAGGAGCATCATGTCAAATGTCTGTTAGTCTCACAGGSAATTTTCGTCTCCTCACATTTCCGTCGACTAAAATGAAAAGTAATTTCGAATAGTTATCGGGGTTTTTTCCCCCAGGACATCGTCGTCTCATTATCGGCATAGTTTTAGTCAGGGAAAATAGGTTGTTGACGAGTGTTTTTGTCACAGTTATTGTTGACGAAATTAACAAAGTCCTGAGAATGTTCTAAAAAAAAGTCCTGACATGGTCCTCTGTGACATCCAGTGAATTTGCAGGAAATTAGACAAAGGCCCACCAGAGAACTTCCCTCGGGACCATAACGCAACGTTCTTAGAATGTTCTCAGAACGTCAGACGGATACTAATGGGAATGTCACCAAATGTCCTCAGGTTACTGCAGTTCAATGTTCATCTCAATGAATGCATGTATGTATAAGCATGTATTATGTCATCTTTATATCTGCTATAAAGACACTATATCACCATTATAGTGTCTGTGACAGSATAGTGTCTGTGACAGCATAGTGTCCGTGACAGCATAGTGTCTGTTACAGCATAGTGTCTGTGACAGCATACTGTCTGTGACAGCATAGTGCCTGTGACAGCATAAATGTCTGTGACAGCATAATGTCTGTGACAGCATAGTGTCTGTGACAGCATGGGCAGTGCCTTTGAGGCTGCAACCCATAGGAATCCCCCACCCAGTTGAATGGTACTCAAGGGCTCTGCCCCTGCTGTCACAGTTAAAACTGCCTTTTGTTCACTRTGAGGCCTCTATCATTCTCTATGTTCATACCACATTAAACATCAATATGTAATCTTCAAAACAAAATGCTCTGTTTTCATTATAGTGATTTTTATAGTAGAAACTTGAAACTCTCGACCCGSTCCACTACAGCCCGTCGATGTTAATGGGGGCCTGTTGGCCTCCCTGTAATAATTTATTACATTTAGCTGAAGAAGTTATTACGTTTACCATTCAAAATAGTATTGTTTTACCAGTTATATTACATAAAACAATCGAAAAGTTATTGTGTATAGAAAAGTTATTACATTTACCAGTGTTATGACATTTACTGTTGTTACAGGGCACTCAACATGTACTTCACTGACAAAAATGACTGATGATTGGTTTAAATCTTTTTATAATAAGAAGATAGTGGGAGCTGTACTTTTAGATTTAAGTGCAACCTTTGATGTTGTTGACCATAAACCACAAAAAACGTGTTATGGCTTTTCAACCTCTGTCATATCGTGGATACAGAGCTTCCTAATAGAACACAGAAGGTTCTCTTTAATGAAAACTTCTCGAATGTTAAACATGTAAACCACTTCTATGCTCGCTTCGAGGCAAGCAACACTGAAGCACACCACGAGAGCACCAGCTGTTCTGGATGACTGTGTGATAACGCTCTCGGTAGCCGATGTGAACTCTCGGTAGCCGACGTGAACAATATTCACAAAGCCGCTGGGCCAGACGGACCGCCAGGACGTGTACTCAAAGCATCCGCGAACCAAATGTCAAGTGTTTTCACAGACATTTTCAACCTCTCCCTGACCGAGTCTGTAATACCTACATGTTTCAAGCAGATAACCATAGTCCCTGTGCCCAAGGAAGCGATGGTAAACTGCCTAAATGATTACCGCCCCGTGGCACTCARGTCTGTAGCCATGAAGTGCTTTGAAAGGCTGGTGATGGTTCACATCAACACCATCATCCCAGAAATCCTAGACCCACTCCAATTTGCATACCGCCCCAACAGATCCACAGATGACGCAATCTCAATAGTGCCCACGAAGCTCATCACTAAGCTAAGGACTCTGGGACTAAACACCTCCCTCTGCAACTGGATCCTGGACTTCCTGACGGGCCCCCCCCAGGTGGTAAGAGTAGGCAACAACATGTCTGCCACACTGATCCTTAACACTGGGGCCCCTCAGGGGTGTGTACTTAGTCCCCTCCTGTATTCCCTGTTCACCTACGACTGCGTGGCCAAACACGACTCCAACACCATCATTAAGTTTGCTGACGACACAACAGTGG
Source organism: Salvelinus sp. IW2-2015 (assembly GCF_002910315.2). NCBI lineage: Eukaryota > Metazoa > Chordata > Actinopteri > Salmoniformes > Salmonidae > Salvelinus > Salvelinus sp. IW2-2015. The sequence goes on along the minus strand of NW_019942664.1, from coordinate 39,717 downwards.
TAGGCCTGATCACCGAAAACGAAAAGACAGCCTATAGGGAGGAGGTCAGAGACCTGACAGCGTGGTGCCAAAACAACAACCTCTCCCTCAATTTGAGCAAGACAAAGGAGCTGATCGTGYACCACAGGAAAAGGCGGGCCGAACAGGCCCCCATTAACATTAACATTCAAGTTCCTTGGTGTCCACATCACCAACGAACTATCATGGTCCAAACATACCAAGACAGTCGTGACGAGGGCACGACAAAACATTTTCCCCCTCAGGAGACTGAAAAGATTTGGCATGGGTCCCCAGATCCTCAAAAGGTTCTACAGCTGCACCATCGAGAGCATCCTGATCGGTTGCATCACCGCCTGGTACGGCAACTGCTCTGCATCTGACCGTAAGGCTCTACAGTGGGTAGTGCAAACGGCCCACTACATCACAGGGGCCAAGCTTCCTGCKATCCAGGACCTATATAATAGGCGGTGTCAGAGGAAAGRCCATAAAATTGCCAGAGACTCCAGTCACCCAAGTTATAGAGTGTTTTCTCTGCTACCGCACAGCAAGCGGTACCGGAGCACCAAGTCTAGGACCAAAAGGCTCCTCAACAGCTTCTAGCCCCAAGCCATTAGACTGCTGAACAATTCATAAAAATCGCCACCGGACAACATACATTGACCTACCCCCCACATACGCTGCTGCTACTCGCTGTTTGTTTTTTTACCTATACATAGTCAKTTCGCCCCCACCTACATGTACAGATTAGCCTGTACTAGCCTGTACCCCTGCACACTGACTCGGTACCGGTGCTCCCTGCCTTGTATATAGCCTCGTTATTGTTATTATAATTTTACTATAATGTTACTTTTTATTATTACTTTTTATTTTCTCCTACTTGGTAAATATTTTCTTCTTCTTGAACTGTACTGTTGGTTAAGAGCTTGTAAGTAAGCATTTCACGGTAAAGTCTACACTTGTTGTGTTCGGCGCATGTGGCAAGTTTGATTTGATTTGATTTAAAGTGTGGTGTACCGCAGGGCAGATTTCTAGGCCCTCTACTGTTTTCTATTTTTACCAATGATGTGTCAGCAACTACAGCTAGTGAAATCACTGTAACTCTTCGTTTTGGGTTGCAGTCAGTTTTAGAATGAGTGGCCAGTAAAAAGCTAGTCCTGAACATCTCTTAAACATTCCCTAAGTTCTAGACCTCAACTGTACCGGATKATGAATAATGTGGCTAAATTACTTTCTTAACTGTCATGGTCAAACATATTGATTCAATGGTTGTAAAGATGGGGAGAGGACTGTCCGTAATGAAGAGATGCTCTGCTTTATTGACACCACACTCCACAAAGTCCTGCAGGCTCTAGTTTTGTCTTATCTTGATTATTGCCCTGTCATATGGTAAGGTGCTGCAAAGTAGGACCTAGACAAACTGCAGCTGGCCCAGAACAGAGCGGCAGGTCTTGCTCTTCATTGTAATCAAAGGGATGATATAAATACTATGTATCCCAGTCTATTTTGGCTAGACTGACTGCATTACTAAATTACAAATAGTTCGCATAGTCAACTTACACACAGCTCTGACACACACAGACTCGCCCCCACCAGACATGCCACCAGGGGTCTTTTCACAGTCCCCAAATCCAGAACAAATTCAAGAAAGCYTACAGTATCATATAGAGCCCTTACTGCATGGAACTCTCTTTTATCTCATACTGCTCAAGTGAACAACAAACCTGTTTTTTGTTTTTTAAACAGACGAAGCAGCACCTCACCACACAACGCCTCTCCCCTATCTTGACCTAGATATGTTGTGTGTATGTACTGATATATAGGCTGTGTATGACATTTATGTAGTTCTGTCCTTGAGCTGTTCTTGTCTATTTAATGTTCTGTATTATGTTATGTTTCATGTTTTTTTTTGTGGATCCCAGGAAGAGTAGCTGCTGCTTTTACAACAGCTAATGGGGATCCTAATAAAATACCAAACACATWGAAACAGGCCAATAGAAGACCGAAGTCAGGTCAGATTTATGGCCCTCTCTTTGGATTTTGTGAGGGCTAGCTCTCATCTGAGGCATAGTTACTGGGCATGTGTGGGCAAACAAGAACACGCTGGTTTCTAGGCCTTACCGGAAACTTCCAGAATGAGAATGTAATGTATACAATGGAAAACTACTAATACAGTACTACCATTTAACATAACAGCAGTATCAGATCAAATACACCGCTAACGGGAAGGGCGATTGACCAGAACAAACTTAAGCCGAGCACTTAACATCAGAGAGGAATAGATGCACAAATGACAGTGCAAGAATTTGCAGGGAAGCTAGCTAGCTAGCAACTCCACCGCAAACGTATCTTATAACGTCTCAACCTAACCTGATCACACATTGTCCAAGTCTATGTATGCAACCGGCCCCAGACAAGAGCAGAGTGGACCAGAGCAGAGCAGAGCAAAGTGGTGGGGTGAGGTAGATATTGTCATCATGGTGAAGTCATGCAGGTGACAAGGTGACTAGTCTCTCCATGCAGTAATCAATACTACCACTCTCTGCTGTCACTTTCATCCCTCCCTTCACTCTTTCTTTCATCACTACATCTACTTATCCCATTTCATCCCCGTGTCATTTCAATTAGTCTGGAACTCTAAGCAGTGATGTCACTCAAGAAGTCAAGAGGGCTGAAGCTTGTTAAAAAATCTGACATAATCAAAGACTGGTCTGCAGTGAAGATTCCACATGTGATATGAAGGTACATTTTATTTATACTCAGACACGAACAATTACTTTTAAATTCAGAAAGAATGTTTGTGGGGGGGAGGGAGGGGGGGGGGGAAGAAAGTTCAGCATTGAAAAAAAGTGCAAGTTTAATTTTGAGTCTGACCACAAGTCAGAGTCCACTATAATGACACAGCACATGTGTTTGATGGATTTATACATTTTTTTGTCTTTTAAGGGGAAAGTAATCTGAAAGTAAATGAAAGTAATCACATTATGTTACTGAATTTGGGGTAATCCATAAACTACGTTACTGATTACAACTTTGGACGGGTAACTAGTAACTGTAATGGATTACATTTAGAAGGTAATCAACCCAAAAGCCACCGCCCCCTCAACTTCTATTCAATTCACCTCTCATGGTTTTACTGTCTCAACACTGCCCCCGTGTGACAAGGAACTGAATTGGCAGGATTTCTTTCCAAAACAGAAAGCTGCTGTGAGTAGTCGACACTTGCCAACGTCTAGTGTATGGTCCAGGCACACACTCTAATGCCTAGGCTCTAGCTCAGGGTGCTAACGCAGTCTTGTTGCATGCAGGGGACCTTAGTTAAAACCCATTTAGTCGGGGCTGAGGATTTAGGCTGACCTGTTCCATATGCAAAGTGACAGGCAGGTCCTCATCGCTCACTGTGGCAGGACCAGGACAGCGTAAAATATGAAACGGGATGACCCCTGACCTGTGTATGTGTGTGTGTGTGACCTGCTGCAGTGACAAGACACCAGCTAATCTGAAAGTAAAGGCCTGTTTCTGCTAGTTGTGACAGAACTATGGAGAGACAGGGTAAATTATTTAACAGGTGCAATATGCTATGTTGAGCCAGCCAGGCAGGACAGTCGTTCGGTCAGTCTGTCGTTTTGGTAGGTCCGTCTCTCTCTCTCGTTCTATCTCTCTCCCTCCATCTTAAAATAAACACGTAGCTATCACAGATATGTCCTGTAGTCCTTCTATGACATACAAAGGACATAAAAACAACTTTGAAACAAACAAAAAACAAACACAATTCAAGTGCAGTCTGGTTTGCTTTTGCTTTCCGCCTTTTCCCTCCCCAAGTGTTCTAGAGTGTGTCTCTCAGGGCCGGGGTTGCCATGACAACAGAGAGCAAGAAGAGAGAGCGTGGAATGTTCCGACAGGCAGGCAGGTGTCACCTCTAGCTGCCTCACCTCTCCTCTCCTCTCATTGTGTCTGGCTGGCACTCTGGCGACACATCCCAGACCCCAAGGGCCATCTGACGGACCACTCAGTGGGTGGGCTGAGAGAAGGGAGGGAGGGAGGGAGGGAGGAAGGAAGGGGAGGAGAGAGTGCGAGGGAGGGAGGGGAAGTAAAGGAGAGAGGGATGGTGAGAGACCGTAGGTGGACAGAGGGGAGAGAGGAAGACAGGGTGGACTGACTTTCCCCCTGGGCCCCCTCCAATGTCCTAATGGCGGATGCCAACACGGCACTCAGGTGACACGGCACTATGGCCTATCTCATTGATGGCAAAGAGCTGTCCCCTGTGGATCACGGGGGGAAGAATGGAATACACGGTTGAGGTAAGCTCAGAGCACTCTGAGGACCTTGTCTGTGTGTCTGTCAAACACCTGCTGTGGTCGTGGTTCACCTCTACAGAGTGGAACCGTATTCCAGACCTGGGTGGGTTGAAGTAGAAGCTGGCCACTTTCTTTATCTTAACACTGTAGGTAATGTATACATATATAACAGCCTACTTGTCACGCCCTGGCCTTAGTTATCTTTGTTTTCTTTATTATTTTAGTTAGGTCAGGGTGTGACATGGGAGATGTTTGTGTGTTTTTTGTCTAGTCGAGGGTGTGTGTATTGTCTAGGGGGTTTTGTAGAGTGTATGGGGTTGTGTTCAGTGTAGGTGTTTATGTAAGTCTATGGTTGCCTGGATTGGTTCTCAATRAGAGACAGCTGTCTATCGTTGTCTCTGAATGGGAGCCATATTTTAGGCAGCCATAGGCATTAGGTAGGTTGTGGGTAATTGTCTATGTCTTGACGTTAGTTGCTTGTGTCTGCACTTTCGTTTGATAGCTTCACGGTCGTTTGTTGTTTTGTCTAGTTTGTATTAGTGTTCGTGTTCGTTTCTTCTTCTATTAAAAAGAAGATGTATTTATATCACGCTGCGCCTTGGTCCTCTCTTTCACCTAACGACAATCGTGACACTACTGCCTCTTAACATTTGGGGAGGGGTTCGATGTATTGACTAAGTACATTGGTGTAACTGTATAGCAAGTGTCTTTAGCAACAAAAAAACGGTTTAAAAACCTAGAGCGACTTCTAACTGTATAGCCTCCATTCTTCACTGTTCACAGGCCGGCTGATTTGCCATTTCGGTCCAATCCTACAGTGAGACGAGTGGAGAGGGTTATGGATGGGTTATGTTGCATCGAGGCTGTGTCCCAGATAATACCATATCCCCTGTATAGTGCACTACCTTTGACCAGAGCCCTATTGGTCCTGGTCAAAAGTAGTGCACTACATAGGGAATAGGGTGCCATTTTGGGACGTAACCCACATGTAGACACTGAGAGTTGAGTGGTGTTACAGTACTAGAGTACTACACACACACTTTACTACAGTACTACACTACACACATTACTACAGTACTACAGTACTACACGACACACATTACTACAGTACTACACACATTACTACAGTGCTACATTACTACAGTACTACAGTACTACACTACACACATTACTACAGTACGTTGTGAGAATTCATTAAGGCCTGTCTCCTGGACGAGTCGCGTTTGGTGTATTGAGGGGTGTGGGGAGTCAGTCAAGCTCTTTCTGTGCTCTCTGCAGGGTAATAAAAACAAAAAAAGAGTCACTGGAAAGTCTCCAGAAGTATTCAGTACTGTCTTTATATACAGATACTACTGTTCAGAGTTAAAGGTCAACAAGGGACATGATCGTACTTGGCCTATTCATTTGACTGTGTATTTCAATTAGTATAATTAGTCGAAAAGTTGTGTTGAGGTACGCCGTCTTGTGACATGCCTCTCTCAAGCACCATTGCTTTGTTAGCTTGTTAGCGCTATGCTAATAACTTGATGTTATTGTGAACATCCGTTAGCCCTTAGAAGTGTCAAACGAAGTGTAGTAAAGCTTTAAATACTTCACTCCGTCTCAAATCGCGAAGTTAAGCATTGCTTCCCTTTGAATCAACAAGCACATTACAGGACATCCGCTTATCTAGATTCAGCGTTGACAACTCAACCCTTCACATAACAGCAAAAACACAAACAGAACAGAACTGTTACATTTTATTGTTTGTTTGTTTGCGCTTAGATTGTTTGTTTACAGCTTGGAGTCGTCGTGGATCGCCACCATGGGATCCTCGTCGGTGTTGCTGATCGCCCCCCGACGTTGATGGATCTTCCCCATGCACCCCCCCCCCCCCCCCCCGTCCTTCTGGACGGAAATGACGTCACGGTAGGTGTCGCCGGGCATACCAGTGTTCAAAGTCACGTCCAGTTGCCTGATCGGTTGAAACACCTACCAGCTCTCACAGTCTCATGTCAGAATTAGACGTTGATCCATGTTTCTCAAACGTCAAATTTCCAAGTTGTTCCAAACGTCAAATTTCCAAGTGTTTAAGGTAAAGTTTAGGCATGAATTAACTCTGACATTTTAGGGTTAGGGTTAAGTTTAAGCATTAAGTCCAAATTCTTAAGGTTAGGCATTAACTGAATGGTTAAGGTAAGGGTTAAGGTTAGGCATTAACTGAATGGTTAAGGTAAGGGTTAAGGTTAGGTATAGGCTTAAAACAAACATCTCAAAAACAACTTTAATATGCTGCCTTTGGCACCGGAGGCAGATTCTTACGCCCGTCCTCCATCCCCGTCCACAATGCCCTAGCAAAACTGAAACCGACTTGAATGTAACAGCGCAGACATGGATGGACGTTGAATGGAGAGCTCTGGAGAGCCCTGTGGTTGCGGGCGGTGCAGTTGCTGTACCAGGCAGTGATACAGCCCGACAAGATGCTCTCAATTGTGCATCTGTAAAAGTCTATGAGGGTCTTAGGTGCCAAGCCGAATTTCTTTATTTTTATTACTGATTGGTTTTACCGAATTTCATGGTATCCAATTGGTAGTTACAGACTTGTCCAATCACTGCAACTCCCGTACGGACTAGGGAGAGGCGAAGGTCGAGAGCCAGCCAAGCCACAACACCTGCTTAACCAGGAAGCCAGCCACACCAATGTCAGAGTGCAATGCGCCCGGCCCACCACAGGAGTCACTAGTGGGCAATGGGACAGGAACATCCCTGCCGGCCAAACCCTCCCCTAACCCGGACGACGCTGGGTTTTGTGCGCCGCTCCATGGGTCTCCCGGTCACAGCCGGCTGCGACAGAGCCTGGACTCGAACCAGGATCTCTAGTGGCACAGCTAGCACTGCGATGCACTGCCTTAGACCACTACTCCACTCGGGAGGCCCTGCCAAGCCAAATTTCTTCAGCCTCTTGTTGTGCCTTTTCAGATTGTCAGTGATATGTACGCCATGGATCTTGAAGCTTTCCACCTTCTCCACTGAGGTCCCGTCGATGTGGATAGGGGGGTGCTCCCTACGCTGTTTCCTGAAGTCCACGATCAGCTCCATTGTTTTGTTGACCTTGAGGTAGAGATTATTTTCCTGGCACCACTCCGCCAGGGTCCTCACCTCCTCCTTGTAGGCTGTCTCATCGTTGTTGGTAATCAGGCCAATTACTGTTGTGTCGTCTGCTTGATGAATGAGGCGTGCGTGGCCACGCAGTCATGGGTGAATTGGGAGTACAGGAGGGGGCTGAGCATGCACCCTTGTGGGACTCCTACCTTCACCACCTGGGTCCAGGTCATGGACCTGGGTCCTGATGACAGCCCCTTGAAACTCTCAATCAATCAGAGACGATTACTGCTGGCAGGCAGCACTGCTGCGAAAAAGGCGGGGTGGGGTGGGAAGCATGGTTTAAGGTTGGGGAGGGAGGATGAGGGTGGGTAGATGTGGACTGGAGGGGGGGTTGAGTTATCTTAGTATGCATTTATTTCATTGTTTTTGTACCTGTAACCACCCTCTGGAAAAGAAATATGTCAAATCTGAATAAAAAGTTGGTCACAAAAACAAAATCAATGTGCATCATTAATTAAAATTACAGGTAAATGGGTATGCTTAGATAACCATGCAGAATTTTTATTTTATTTTTTTATATATTTATTTATTTATGCATAATGATTATGGCTCTAGATTACAGGAATAAGCGGTTTCAGGTGTTTGAAAAATTCAAAAATCTCAGAATTCCCCCTGGCCACCCCCCCTCCATCATCACGTACTTTGTGCCCCCTCCTAAAATAATTGGTGCATAACGCCCCTGAATGTGGTTTTTAGACTGTTAAAAATATTAATATTCCAAAGATGCACCATTGGACTGAATGGGGGGTCCCTCGAGGCCAGACTTTTTTGTGTTAACAGAAATTATTGTCAATGTAGAAAATTGCAGAAAAGTAATTTCTTGCTGAACCGCAGCAGAATCCTCATCACCAGAGATTTCCACAGAACACTATCGCCCTCAATGGGTGGAAAAGAGGTACTGCAACCACTCTGTGTGACAATAGACTGACTGTACCAGATGATTCTGAATGAGGCCAGACAGAATGTCTGTTTTGTAGTACAGGGTGGAGTAGATGATGATCTCTCTATTGGACCATGTAATAAATCTCATTCTTTCAAAGAGACTACTGTATTGTGAGTCTGTCCTAATGCACTGTTTCTCCTTACTAGTCAGCATCCCGTGCCTGTCTCTGTGGTCCCCTAGAGTCTCCACTCCACCCTGTCTCTGACTCATGTCTGTGTTTATGGCATGTGTGTTTTCTGTCTCTGTCTCTGTCCCTCTCTCTGTCTCTGTCCCTCTCTCTGTCTCTGTCCCACTCTCTGTCCCTGTCTCTCTCTGTGTCTCTGTCCCTCCTTTTGTCTCTGTCTCTTGTCCCTCTCTCTGTCTCTTGTCCCTCTCTCTGTCTCTGTCCCTCTCTCTGTCTCTGTGTATGTGTCTATGGCCTTTCTGTTCTCAGTCTCTGTGTCCATCTCTATGTCTGCCTCTGTCTTTGTGTCCATTTATGTGTCTGTCTCTATCTCTGTGTGTCTCTGTCTCTCACTCTGTCTCTGTGTCCATCTATGTGTCTCTATCTCTGTGTGTCTCTGTCTCTCTCTCTGTGTCTCTGACTCATGTCTGTGTCTGTGTCTGTACTGTGTTTTTGTATATCTCTGTGGTGTTCTATAAAGATTTTCCACAGTTCCACCCTGTATCTGAACCATGATACGTGTCTGTAACTCAGCCCCTGTCTGTCTGAGACTGCCTGTCTTCAGGGTCTTTCCTTCTGCAGTGTCTGCTCTAAGTCCCCTGTTTTCTCTCTCTCTCAATTCAATTCAGAGTTCTCTCGCTCTCTCGCTCTCTCGCTCTCTCGCTCTCTCGTTCTCTCTCTCTCGCTCTCTCGCTCTCTCTGTCTGTCTTTGTGGTCCCCCAGTAAAATGTCTGAAACTTCAGTGTCTGTTTAACACCCCCCCCTGCCGCTATCTATAACCCTCCTATAAAGCATCTGTACTCAGCTCCATGTCTGTGTCCAAGCTGTCTGTCTGCTCTCAGCCTTCTGTCCTTATATCTGTCTGAGACGTCTTGCTGTGTGTCTGTCAGACAGACATCTGACCTGAGTCCAGGCATGGATCAAATATATCTCAAATAATTAAAAGACGTGTTTAATTTATTTTGCACTTTTTGAGACTATTCCATTGCTTCCATTGTAAACTAAACGAAGTGTTTGAAAGTATTTCCACCCAGATGACGTAGAATGCTGTGTGAGGGGTTGTGACTACTAGTGGGGAAAAGCGTAAGAGTAGCAGACTTCCACTCAAGAATTCCACAGGAACCTTTTCCTTTATGGACAACACAGGACTTACCTCCGGAGAGGGTCTGGAGGGGATTGTAGCGGAGGGGGACAAAGTTCTCTTTCAGCCCAGTCTGGGAGTACAGATGATGAGAGAGGACTAGTCATCTGATCCCTCTGTACCTCCGGTCCTGTCATGGGAAAGTGGAAGAGAGGGTAGGATAGAGAGAGGGAAGGAGGGGGAAGAGAGGAAGAGACAGAAGGAAATAAGAAGAAATGGGAGGAAAAGAGAAAGAGAGAGATGACAGAGAGAGACAGAGAGAGAGACCAGAGAGAGAGACAGAGAGAGAGACAGAGAGACAGAGACAGAGAGAGAGAGACAAGAGGAGCAGAGAAGAGAAGAGAGAGAGTACAGAGACAGAGACGAAAAAGAGAGACGAGAGAGACAGAGAGAGACAGAGAGAGAGACAGATGAGAGAGACAGAGAGAGAAACAGAGAGAGACAGAGAGAGAGAGAGACAAGAGAGAGACAGAGAGAGAGAGAGACAGAAGAGAGAGACAGAGAGAGAACAGAGAGAGAGACAGAGAGAAGACAGAGAAGACAGAGAGCGGAAAGGAGGGAGAAGAGAGAGCGGGAGAGAAAGAAGAGAGAGACAGAGAGGGAGAGAGAGACAGAGGAGGAAAGGAGAGAGACAGAGGGAGGAGAGAGAAGAGAGGGAGGAAAGGAGAGAGACAGAGGGAGGAAGAGAGAAGAAGAGAGGAGAGAGAAGAAGAGGAGAAAGAGAGGATTCAGAGGAGCGAGAGAGAGAGAGGACAGAGGGAGGAAGGAGAGAGAGAAGAGGAGGCAGAGAGGAAGAGAGAGACAGAGAGGAGAGAGAGAGAAGAGACAGAGGGAGGAAAGGAGAGAGACAGAGGGAGGAGAGAGAGAGATAGACAGAGGGAGAAAGGAGGAGAGGACAGAGGGAGGGAGACAGAGAGAGAGACAGAGGGATGAGAGGAAGAGAGACAGAGGGAGGAGAGAGAGAGACAGAGGGAGGAAAGGAGAGAGACAGAGGGAGGAAAGGAGAGAGACAGAGGGAGGAGAGAGAGAGAGAGACAGAGGGAGGAGAGAGAGAGACAGAGGGAGGAAAGGAGAGAGAGGGAGGGTGTAAGTGTATCCCCTCCTCCCACACCCAAGCCCCATGTAACACATAAATCAGTCATAGAGCATGCCCAGTCCACATCACCTCAACTATGTAAATCATTCCACAGACACAGATGGAATAGGAGTTGTGGTACGATGACTAAATCTAACAGAACTGATATGGTGTAGGAGTTGTCAGATTAGGCAACGTTTGTCTCGATCTGATTTTCAGATACCGTCTACCATTCATAATATACAGGATATAAGAAGTTGTATGTAGGTTTATGTGTATAAATATATTTATATAAAATGAATAAGTGACTACTCAAAACTAGTTTGATAAATCAATTGGTTGATCACAAATAACTTATCAGGTTATTACCTGAATCAACTGAATGATATCCTTTATTTAACTAGTTAAGAACACATTCTTATTTACAATGACAGTCTACGTCGGCCAAACCTGGACGACGCCGGGGTCAATTGTGCGCCGCCCTATAGGACTCTCAATCACGGACCGGTTGTGATACAGTCTGGATTTGAACCAGGTTGTCTGCAGTGACGCCTCTAGCACTGAGATGCAGTGCCTTAGACCGCCGTGCCACTTTTATATAATGCTGATTTAAGAGTTACAATTTCTTTCCCGCTAGCTGTTAGTGTAAATGAAATTCTGTTGTTTTAGTGTTGGGCCTCTGAAGTCAATGAGTGGAATAAAATGTGTGCTGTTTTTTTTTGGTCGTTTTCAGTCCAGCGGAAAGTTTGAGCTTGGAATCCTCCTTCTCCATGACACGGTGATATGTTGTGCAGATGTGGACCAAAGAAAAGCTTTTCATCTCACTGCAAAGAATAACAGCAGCAGCAACAGAAGTCCTGTGGGTGACGGTGTCAATGGAGCTCATGTATGTTGGGCAAAGTCTTGCTGTGTATCAGCTGTGTGCTGCCTGTCGTCTTCGTTGCTCGTTGGATGCTTTTGGCTCCTCAGCAGATCTGGGGACATGCTGCTCAATGCCTACTCTGCAGTCTTCACTAATAGGAGGTACACATTTTAACAATTTAGATTCTATCTTTTTGATCAATTAGTCACAGGGTTTCCCAAACTCGGTCTGAGTCGTCTGTCACTACTTGCTGATTCAAATAACCAACTAGTTCATCAGGCTTTGATTATTTGAATCAGCAGTGTAGTGCTAGGGCAAAATCCAAAACGTGCATGCTGGGGGATGGCCCAGAAGACTGAGTTTGGGAAACCCTGATATAGCAGAAGCCTATTATGCAGAGCAACTTCTACAATAGTGTGTCCCAACTAAAGGTAGATGGAAGGGACAACACACACATCACAGTCATTTTGCAAGTACAAACTTTCTTAATAAAGCTATTAGCGAAAACGAGTTCTGCCTGTATGAAGAAATATTAAATGTCTCTCTTGATGAATCACAAGTAATAGTTTAAATGTCTGTCCATGGAGATACATTCCTGTTTTATCTTCTTGAGGGTTACTTGTGGTAATGGGCACCATGATGTCATTCTCACCACCTCCTCCTCTCCCTGCAGGTGTTTCAGACTACTGCTCTCTCTCTATGGCCTCCAGAACGACTTTCAACCGCACACAGCCTATGGCTCTATCCTCCTGGGGTTTTTAGTGCAGTCTGCCACTGCCACACATCCAACCTCGCTCTCTCTCCTCTTCTCGGCCCTGTTTATACAGACCTTATCTTACCTTATCTCTTGATCTCAGGTGGCTGTTTCTCTCTGATTCTTTGTCTCCAAGAGCAAGTGGGCTCTTAGTGTTTTACTGATATTTCCCTTTAAATAAGAGAGATACCTCCAGGATGCTCTCTACTGTTGAGGCCCCTGGGTCCTGTTAAAGACCTCTGTAACATCTCAAGATAGATATTTGACGATATCAATATGCCTTGTAGCAATTGGTTCGTTTTAGTAAGATACAGGGTATGGCATCGTTTGCAATCAGTAGGCTCTTGCTACACATGGGTTCAGATTCAACCCCATCTTGCTTTTTTCGTGTCTTAGGTGTGGCATGGCTGGCCTTATACCTGCTGTCATGTGTTGTCAGGTCAGTCTCATTACTCCCTTCAATCCAACTACACACTACAACAAGAACGCTACTGTACCATGGAGGGCTCAGGCGCAAAGCCTCCGACTCTGCGCTGTACTCCATCGGCACCCTCCCCTCCGATTCCCTGAACATATCGAGCCCTCTGCTACCCTCTACATCTCTTTCTCCCCGGGCCCTATTACTATCTCCCTCGTCGCCCTCCTCTCGCCGCTCTGCTTCCACTCCTTCTTTCGCATGTCCCCCCACTCTCCAGATCTCGATCACCCTGTCAATCTGTCACCACACACCGGCTCGTCGGCCTACCTCCTCGGCTTCGATGGACTGTCCGTCCTTGCACGGACAGCGCCAGCGGTCGCCTCCAGCTCCACACTCTCACACCCTGATCTCGTTCTCGGTCTCTTTCATCCGATACTCCGCCTTGGCCATGAGGGGTGTTCTGGGGTCTCTCCCTCAGGTGTCATGCTCTTCAGTGTCGTTCTTCCGCTCCCGTGATTCTCGCTCGGTCCGTCACCCTTCCTCGCACTCCCTCCGCCTCTCCTATCTCCCTTTCCCCCTCTCGATCGCCCAATTCTGGCCACTCCACATTGCCTCCTTCTCTGCCTCCTCTCATCTCTCCTCTCATTCTCGTCCTCTCCCGATGCTCCATCTCTCCCGACGTTCTCTCTTGCAGATCACCTCTGTCTTTTCTAGTCCTCGATTTCAATGATCTTGTAATCTTGTAAGTCTCGTCTTCAGGTTCCTCTCGCGATTCTCTCTTTGTTCTATGCTCTCTCCATTCTCGCAGTATTTCACTCTCTGCTCGGTCCTTCGCTAGACCTTCTCATCTGATCACCTCTCCCCTCCTAATTTTCATTTGTCCTTCTCGCACGTCCTCTCCTCCTCAGCTGCTCCTAGGTTCCTATTGTTTGGCCCTCCTCGCTCAACTCCGCTCTTCTCTCTCGTCTCTCGTCTACTCTTCCTCGTGATAGTCTCCTCTGACCCTCCTCCGGTCTCGCGGAACTTCTGTTTCGTCTTCCTCTTCCCTCCGTCTCTCTCTTGCTCTCTCTCTCCTTTTTCTCTCTTCTTCTCTTTTCTCTCTCTCTCTCTTCTTTCTTCTTCTCTCTCTCTCTTCTCTCTTCTCTCGTCTCTCTGTCTCTCCTCTCTCTCACTCATTCTCTTCTCTCTTCTATCCCTCTCTCTCTCCTTTTCTTCTCTCTTTCTCTCTCTCCCTCTGTCTCTTCTCCTTTGTTTCTCTCTCTCTCTCCCCTCTCTCTCTCTTTCTCTCTCCTCTTCTCTCTTCTTTCTCTCGCTCTCTTTCTCTCTCTTCTTTCTTTCTCTCTTCTCTCTCTCTCTTCTCTCTCTCTCTCTCTGTTCTCTTTCTCTCTGTTTCTCTTCTTCTCTTCTCTCTCTCTCTCTCTTCTCTCTCTCTTCTCTCTTCTCTCTCTCTCTCTTCTCTCTCTCTCTCCTTTGTCTTCTCTCTGCTCTCTCTTTCTCTTTCCTCTCTCTCTCTCCTCTTCTCTCCTCTCTCTTCTCTCTCTCTCTCTCTCTCTCTTCTCCCTCTTCTGTCTCTCTCTTTCTCTCTCTCTCTCTCTCCTTCTCTCTCTCCTCTCCTTCCCTCTCTCTCCGTCTCCTCCTCCCCTCTCTCTTTCTCTCTCTCCTCTCTCGTCTCTCTCTTGCTCTCTCTCTCTCTATCCTTTTCTCTTTTCTCTCTCTCTCTCCTCCTCGCTTCTCTCCATATCCTCTTTTCTTCTCTCTTCGGT